>NC_056628.2:4671816-4674316 GCF_002870075.4 Lactuca sativa
TTTTAAGAAAGTAATTAATGTTTAGTAAATGTTGAAGATGTAATTAATACCTATTATATCTTCAACATGTAATATGCATTAATTATTTTCTTAAAATAACTAAAATGATTGGTCCAGAATCAGTCATACATACACACAATAGATAGTGAAAACAAAATAACCTAACCCTATATATATATATATATATATATATATATATATATATATATATATATATATATATATATATATATATATATATATATATATATATATATATATATATATATATATATATATATATAACATTGACCTAGAAGAAAAGGTGTATGGAATAGGGCAATGAAAGTGGAAGGGAAGGGGACATGTTTGAATTGTTTAGGAAAAACATGATTGATTTGGGAAATTTGTATAATTCAATAAACTCCCATGTGACGACTAACACCTATATCATTGATGTTATTTTTAATTTTATAATAAAATCTCTATATTCAGTTAATTTTACCCAAACTAATATACATAATCAAACTAATACCCATCTATAAAAATAAAAAATAAAGTTATATAAAGGAATCATAAACTGAGAAGAAGGATATGTTTTAGTTATAAAAAATAATCATAAACCGAGAAGTAGAATATGTTTTAGTTTTTTTCTTAGATCGTATTTCAAGCTAAATTTTAGATTTTTGAGAAGTTTGAGAATTCTCCCCACTTATATCTTTTGTGTAATAATTTTCAAATAAATCAAAATGTGAGACAAAAATTTAATATGTTACTTATCCATTTTGTTACGTGGAAAAATTTAATATTGTAAAACCATTTTGTGTGCAAATTAAATAACAAAGAATTATTATCGAAATTGGTTTCGAATGATTAAAAAGATGAAACCAGAATGGTTTAAATTCCAAGGTTACAACTTTTCCAAATATGGGCAAACAGTTTAACAATGGACACACTATTTCCTCAATGACTTGTAACCATCCATGGTGGTGTCACAACTCACAACTTAACTAGCCATGGCCAAGATTTGAGGGTACCATCCTTTATTGATAGTGACTTGTACAATATTTTGAATCTATTTTCGTTACCAAATACAATATTTTGAGAGGTATATTTTGAATATTTATCATACTAGTTCCATTAAATAATTGCTTATATGTTTATATGTTGACAGAAACTAATACAATATTGTATATTATTTTTGTTACCAAATACTCCTATGACGAACGCAATTTGGTTGGTTTTGTTGTTTTGAGATGTATATTTTGAATATGTATCATATACATGTACTATAACATCGTATTTGGCATGTCTAATCTAGTTTTTTTCAAAGTATTTTTTTTAGATTTTTATGTTTGACATGTCAAAAAGTAGTTTATAAATTAATTTTTAACAATATACTTATTGGTTTTTATTAGCTTTTTGACAATTCTTCGGAAAATACACTTAATTAGTTATACAAAGTTTATTTTTCTATTATGGGCGTGTTTGGCAAAAGTAGCTGTTAGCTGGAAGCGGGTAGCTGGTAGCGTGTAGCAGATAGCTGGTAGCGGGAAGCTGTAGCTCTTATTTGTTATATTAATGTTTGGCAAAAGTAGCTGGAAGCTTTTGAAATATTTAAAATTACATAACAGGAAAATTGATTAAAAATAAATAAATATATAAATATATTTTTAAGGGTAATTATATAAATTGATTTCAAAAGCTCATGAGCGTTTTGTTAAACGCTACATCAAGTAGCTTTTAGAATCGGAGCGTTTTATTAAAACTAAAAGCTAAACGCTCGTACTGTCAAACGAAGCTTTTAGTTTAAACTAGAGCGTTTTATCAAAAGCTAAAAACTCGAAGCTCCCAAATGCTTCCAAAAACTCCGTGCCAAACACGCCCTATGTCACTTTATATTCTCATCTAGCTTATTAGCTAATTTTAGCAAATATTATTTTTTATCAGCTAACAACTGACTTTTAAATGTCAACTAGTTTTTCAGCAATTCATTTGGTCATTAATCATTTTAATTTTCCAACGCTAATAATTGTTTCCTTGGTTTTTGGTAATTCTCTCTCTCTCTCTCTCTCTCTCTCTCTCTCTCTATATATATATATATATATATATATATATATATATATATATATATATATATATATATATTTGCGAGTACTCCTAATATGTTCATCATTTTTCAAAATCGAAAACACCCTTAAACTGCTAAACCAACAACTAAGACAAAGACATTGTTTAAAAAAGATTAGCGAACATTTTTTTTCTGGAAATATGCATGTATGGACAATCAGCAGTTATATAGACTACGGACGCATGTTTATCCATAGTAATATTGAATTATATATAATATATAGTTACATGGTTGCATATGTATGATTATCCGTAGTAATATTGATAATTAACAGTTATATGGATTGCATACACAATCTATATAACTGTTGATTATCAATATTACTATGGATAATCATGCGTCCACAGTTATATAACTTCTGATTGAGCACACATGCACATTTCAAAAAAA
>NC_056628.2:5579316-5719316 GCF_002870075.4 Lactuca sativa
GCAAGGTGCAAAGTGTAATTTCATGGGATTGCATCAATTCACTTTTCCTAAAGTAACTAGGATTGGGAAATTTTAAAATATGTGTAGTTACTTGTATTTCTTATTATACTTTTAATGAGAGGATGAGGTTGCCCTATCCTACCCGTTCGGCTAACGACCCTCCACCAATCAAGCAAGCGGTGGGTGTGAGTGTACACCCATTAAGCGCCATTTTATAGGCCGCAACCTTATACCCACCTTATAGATCGGCTTCGTGAATGAGGCCTACTAACGGTAAGACTAGCATTTAGTTATACATATATATATTATTCTAGTAATATCATATTAGTATAGGGTTGTATTTTAAAACTTTTAAAATCTAGGGTTTGAAATTTAAGTTGTCTAAATTAAAACTTTTAATCACAAAAGTAAATTTCAAAACATGAGGGTAGGTTTTAAACATTTAAAACATGGAGGATCAAATAACAAATAATTCCAATTAACAATTAATATCCTAATTATCTATATTTGATTTATTCAAGATTTCTTTTTAAGATAATTACCAAAATAATTAAAATAATTAATTAATTATCATATAAGGAAATTAAATATTTAATTAGTTGATAATTACCCTTAACTAGATCAAGATAATAGTTATATTTATCAGAAAAACGAATTAAAGTTGATCTAATTAGTTTATGGTAAGTTAAGATAAGATAAACACAAAGAAATCCCGAATCTGGCCATTCCTGACGCCTGGACTCGCCGAGTGCACAAAGGGACTCGCCGAGTCAGGCCTACTCGCCGAGTCCACTTTGAGACTCGCCGAGTCCATGACTCAGAAACCAAAAATTCGAATTTTGCAGGTTTGTTTCAGTTAATCAAGCAACAATTTACAGAAAACCAAGCAAGGCTCTGATACCACTGTTGGGTTTTAGCCATAAGAACTTTCCTATGTGCGCATGCAAAACCCTAATGCTTGGATCTAGGCTTTCTAATAAACATGCATTGAATCCAAGTCTTCTAATGACTAATTAGGTTAAATAACAACATTGAACCAGATCTAGAATCATACCTTTGAGTTCCTTGTTGATCTTGAGGTCTTGGAGCTTCTAGAGTCACAAGTGTCACTCCTCTAATGGCTTACAAACACCAATAGCAATAAGAATGATTTAGGAGAGAGGAGAGGGGAGGAATTCGACCAGAGTTCTCTTGCTTTTTTCAGAAGTGTCGAATTCCATCAGCCATGGGGTCTATTTATACTTGTAGACTCCTTAAGGATTACAGATAAGTCCCTATCAGATAATCTTCTCTTAAGGCTATCCAAATCCATTCCTAGATAACTCTAATGGACGATTTTAGCTATCCTAATCCTCTTAGAATTCGTCCATAGTATATCCAAATGGATTTACAGTTTAAAGCTTAACTATCAAACAATTGACAGTTTATACCCCTTTATTTAATTAATCTCTTTAAGTCACCAAATTAATTCTAATTAATTCTATGACTTATATTAATCAAATAACAAATATATTATTCATTATATTATTCCCATAATATATTAATAATATTTACTCTCTCTTAATCATCCTATCAAGTTGCTATGGTGAAGGCAACCCAAAAGGACCATGCACAACCGAATATAGTTACAGCCTTAGACACTATTCCAACAATTATATGGTAGTAGTATGGGTGAAATAGACTCGATATCCTGTTGAAATAGACCAAAGGGGATTGCAAGCACCCAAATATGTTTGATAGTATCCGGTTGAAATTGACCGAAGGGGATTGCAAGCACCCATATATACTTGACTGTATCCGATTGAAATAGACCGAAGGGGATTGCAAGCACCCAAATATGATTGGTTGTATGTTTATATGGTATGGGGTATTTTGGGGGAACTCACTAAGCTTTGTGCTTACAGTCTTCAGTTTATGTTTCAGGTACTTCCAGTTCGAAGGGGAATGGACCGACTTGATTGCACCGCTTCTCCCTATGATTTCTGCATTATTTTGGGAATTAGTACTATGATAATATGTTACTATGATACACTTTTGACTGATTTGACATGATTATCGTATTTTTTGAATGAATTTAGAAACAAATTTTTTGTCTATATTTTTAGGATGTTACATGTTGGTATCAGATCCTTGGTTTAAGGGATTCGGGCTTACTCTCAGGTGTGTCTGGACTCAAATCGAAGGCTTTGTAGATTTTACATAAAAGAAACATTTTTAATTAAAGGATTTTAATAAAAGAAAAAGGGGTACGATGCGTGCAATCAACTGAAACCAAGTAAGTCTTCCCAAAATACTAATAGATGTTATTTGTTTTATGCAATGATATGAGGATTGCATGATAGATTAGCGGCTAAGGATCTGCTCTGAATTGCATAATAGAATGCTAGGAGAGATGCCTTTATGAGCTTATAAATTCGCATGCTAGTATCATATCAGTTACTTGATAGGATGGCCAATATAGGTTATGTTCTGAGTTGAATTGCCTGATGCTCGAATGGTACATGCTTTGTTCTTTAGGAAACTTTGTTGGTACTAACTAACTAGTGGATGAATGCGGTGGGTTACATATTATTGTGATTGGATAATTTTGAAAGGGTAGGTTTAACTCTATTGCGCAGCTCTTGTTTGGGTCCAACCGTTGTAGTATGGGACCTGTCATTCGAAGAATTATCTAGTAATGATAGTATGTAATTGTGTTCATGTAGTAGTTAGGTGGTATCACTGGAAGTTCCTTGTGCAACTGATAGTAGAGCGGGGTGAGGAAGGGAGTCCTAGGAAATCCCTAAGAGATGCATTAGTATGTTGCACACCTTATAGTATAAGGAATACACTAGTTGGGAAAAGCGACATGGATGAGTTGGGGTAGTCCTTGAGGAGGGTATAAATAGGCGTGAAAGGTGGTATTGGGCCCGTACTACTCGAAGCACAAGATTTATACCAGAGACTAGGAAGACTACGATGAATCTAGGGAAACCGAGAGTGTGAACCTTCTCGTGTATTTGTTAATTGTTTATGTGGTTATGTATCAGTATGGCGGTGACACGTTATGGACCAGGGGGTTCAGGACAGGGGTCTGGTTTGGGGACGAACACCGAACTGTTTTATGAAAGGCTACGCGAGTTCATTGCGTCTGAGGTTACAAGAGGCATCCTTGATGTGACCCCGGTGATGTTTGAGTCGATCAAGGAGGGTGTCATCGAGCTGATGGAGGACCGCCTTCGGATCTTTAGGGCCGATCTGCCTGCTAACTAGTCTGGGGCCCGCACTCCCTTATTCAAGGATTTCAGGTGATGTGAGCACCAAATTTCTTTGGGGTGCAGGACCCCATCGCAGCTAAGCGTTGGATAGCTAACATTGAGTGTGCCTAGATGACGAGATTCTACCTCGAGGGGTCGAAGGCGAGGTTCACTGCTGGATGTCTGAGGGAGTGAGCCTGAGATTGGTGGGAAAAGGTTGGTTATACTTTGGGAGCCCCAACCATTAAAGTCATGACCTGGACAAATTTTGTGACCCGGTTTCGAGCAGAGTTTACACAAGCTATTGAGGTACAACAATTAGCTAGGGAGTTTCTAAACATGAGGCAGACAACTGAGACTGTGGCGTAGATCACCGCCAAGTTTAGAGAGAGCTTTGTTGGTACCCTAGTATGTTGTAGATGAGGAGATGAGGAAGACCCAATACCATGATATGTTAAGATCTGACATCAGGGAGTTCATTAGTTTTTCTGCCTGCCCGACTCTAGATGACATGATATCCAGGGCGCGGGAACGAGAGATTGATTTGGAGCACATAGGGAAGAGGAAGGCGGAGCATGGGCAGACGGTTGGATTTTTAGCGAAGAAACCCAAGAATTTTGACTCTAGGTTGAAGGGCCAGCAGGGCTGGAGCCGCTATGGTGAATGCGGCAGGTCGCATGATGGGGTTTGCAGAGCGGGTGGTTCAGAATGCTACAAGTGCGGCAAGACAGTGCAGTTTAGTATATATTGCACTTATACTATCATCACCATCTAGACATCAAATCTGATTTGCTTTCATTGCAATCAGATGAGCCACAACAAGGCCAACTACCCGAGTTTAGCATCAGGAGGACCAGTGGTAGCACCTGCTCCAGTGACCCTACGGATTACTAACAACCACCATGCAATGCGGATGTACCTATTGTGAAGAGCAGGGCTTTCCAGCTAACAACCGATGAGGCACGTACTGGACCGGATGTGGTAACGAGTATGTCTCTTCTCCTTAAATCTTTATTTATATTTGTTTCTCTGCTTATATTTGTGTGTTTTGTTTTAGGATCGCTCCTTGTGAACGGTATCTCTGCTTTGATATTGTTTGATTCGGGGGCTACCCAATCTTTCGTATATCTTGTGCTCAACAAGAGGTTTGTTGGAGCTCCGAGAGGGCTAGATTTTCCATTAGAGGTTTATATTGCAAATGATCGATCTGTACATGTGAGGGTTCATTGAGATTATGTTCTAGAGATGTTCAGTGAGTAGTATCTGATCGATTTGGTTCCTATTCCTTTGCGCGAGAACAAGGTTATAGTGGGGACAAATTGGTTGAGCCCCAATGGGGCGGTGATTGATTGAAAGAATCAGATAGTGAGTGTACAGACCCCAAGTAGGGGAGAGGTGGTGGTCCAGGGAGAGGGCGCTCAAGGCGATCCAGTTCTATGTTCAACAGCTAGGGTCAGGCACTACCTCCATCTGGGTTGTTCAGGTTACGTCGCCTATGTTATGGAGACCCGGGAGAAGGGTAAGGCGAATGTAGATGATGTGCAGTACCCATATTTTTTCCCAGAGGATTTTACTGGAGTGCTTCCGAAGAGGCAAGTGGAGTTTCAGATTGATTTGGTTCCTGGTGTGGCTCTGATAGCCAAAGCACCATATCGTTTAGCTCCTCTAAAGATGCATGAGGTGTCTACACAACTATAGGAGCTGTTAGATAAGGGGTTCATTCAACCGAGTAGTTCGCCTTAGGGAGCACCGATCCTGTTTGTGAAGAAGAAGGATGAGTCGCATCGGATGTGTATTGACAACTGGGAGCTGAATAAGCTAACAGTGAAGAACTGTTATCCACTCCTATGGATTGATCATTTGTTTGACCAGATTCAAGGTGCATCTTGGTTTTACAAGATATCTTCATCTGAGTTATCAACAAATGAGGGTCAGGGAGGACGATGTGTAGAATACGGCCTTCCGAACTCGTTATGGTCATTACGAGTTTGTGGTGATGCCCTTAGGGCTCACCAATGCTCCAGCTGCATTCATGGACCTCATGAACCGCGTGTGTCGACCGATGTTTGATCGGTCTTTGACTGTATTCATCGACGACATCCTGGTCTATTCCAAGACACATGATCCGAATGAGGAGCATTTGAGGGAGGTATTGGAGACCCTGAGGAGGGAGAGATTGTATGCAAAGTTCTCCAAGTGTGAGTTATGGTTGCGCAAGGTGCAGTTTCTGGGGCACCTTGTTAACTAGAATGTTATTCTGGTCGATCCGGCCAAGGTCGAGGCCATGATGAGGCGGGAGGTTTCGAGGTTTCCATCTAAGATTCAAAGTTTCCTTCGGTTGGTAGGTTATTACCGGAGATTCATCCATGGTTTCTCCAAGATAGCGGTTCCTCTGATTCGATTGATGAAGAAGACTGCCATTTTTCGCTGGGGTTTGAGTATCAGGCATCATTTGAGACCCTGAGACAGAGATTATGGGAGGCGCCGATTCTGACCCTGCCAGAGGGTATTGAGGATTTTATGGTTTATTGTGATGCATCGATCACGGGTTTAGGTGTGGTTTTGATAGGGGTGGTCGTTTGGATGGATCAGTTTGATCCGATCCAATCAAGTGAATCCAATTTGATTTCGGTTTTCAAAACATGGATCCGAATAGTCCAATCTAAATTCAAATCCGGTCCGATCCGATCCAATTACAATTCGGTTGGATCGGTTTTTTATAATTCGGTTTTCAAAAAGCGAAACATTTTAAAACGATATATAATTATAATATTACCCAACTTTACATAAGAACCAAAAACAAATTATTTAGTTGTGTTTTGAAAATTTTAAACAACTACTAAGAAGATATATTATAGTTAAATATTTTATAGATAGAAAACTTTTGAAAGAAAATATATATTAATGTTTTTTTATCGGGTGAAACGTTTTGAACCTATTTGAAAAAATAAATTACCAAATTAATAAATAACTATGGATATATATTATAAATAGATAAATAATAAATGTTTATTCAGTTTTTTTGGATTATTCGGTTCTTCTTTTATAAACCAAAACCAATCCGAAATCCAAAATAATAATTCGGTTTTGTTAAAAACCAATCAAAAAATCCGAATATCCGAACCAAATAGTCCAATCCAAATTGTCCAATTGGATAATTCGGTTTTATCCAAATAGTGAACAGTCCTAGGTTTTGATACATAGGGGTCACGTTATTGCTTACGCTTCGTGGCAGCTGAAGCCTCATGAGGCGAATTATGTGACACATGATTTGGAACTGGGGGCTATGGTTTTCGCCCTCAAGATTTGGCAACATTAACTCTTTGTGGTTCATTGTACTATTTACATCGATCATAAGAGTCTGAGGTACTTGATGGATCAGCTGAATCTGAATATGAGGCAGTGTCGGTGGTTGGATGTGGTGAAAGATTATAATTCTGAGATCCTTTACCATCTGGGGAAGACCAATGTGGTATTCGATGCTCTCAGCAGCAAGGCGGTTGCGGCTCTGATCAGGGATATCTGTATGAGGATGATAGTGATTACTCCATTCTTGGAGGAGATTCGAGAGGCTTGAGTGGAGGATATGAAGGAAGAGCACCGAAAGAGTGAATGCATAGCGAGTCAGGTGGCTTCCTTCGATATGATAGTTGGGGTTTACTGAATCTCCATTTAATTGTGTGGTCCCTTATTGGGGTGGTGCGCGTCAGGTTCTGACAGAGGAGGCGCACAAATCAAGATTCCCCAATCATCCTGGGGCGACGAAGATGTATAGAGATCTCCATCATGATTATTGGTGGCTTTGTATGAAGCGGGATGTAGCTTGGTATGTGGAGAGGTGCTTGACTTGTAGGAAAGTCAAGGCCGAACATCAGCGGCCTCATGACAAGATGCAACCATTAGCCATTCCCTTTTGGAAATGGGAAGAGATTACCATGGATTTCATTACGAAGTTGCCTCAGACAACACACGGAGTGGATTCGATTTGGGTCATCGTGGATCGATTGACCAATTGCGCGCATTTTATTTCGATTCAGGAGAGTATCATTGCGGAAAATTTGGATGACATTTATATCAGGGAGTTAGACACGACATGGCGTTCTAGTTTCGGTAATTTCAGACAGAGATGTCCAATTTACTTCCAGGTTTTGGAAGAGGTTCCACAAGGAGTTGGATACTCGTCTGCATTTCAACACAACCTTTCACCCACAGACGGATGGTCAGAGCGAGCGGACCATCCAGACATTGGAGGATTTGTTGCGGGCATGTGTTATGGATTTTGATGGTAGTTGGGATACGTATCTTCCGTTAGCATAATTTTCGTATAAAATAGTTATCATGCCATAATTTATCGACCTCCTTTTGAGATACTCTATGGGAGGAAATGCAGGAGCCCAATATGCTGGGGTGAGGTCTGTCAGCGAGTCATGAGGAGTACCAAGGTGGTACTCAAGACTACTGAGTTGATTCAGTAGGTTCGAAGTAGACTTCAGACAACTCAAAGTCGGAAAAAGAGCTATGCCAACAAGCGCTATTTAGACCTAAAGTTTCAGTTTGGGGATATGTTTCTCCTGAAGATATCACATTGGAAAGGTGTCATCTGATTCAGGAGGCAGGGCAAGCTGGGCCCCAGGTATATCGGTCCTTTCAGAGTTATAGCCCGGGTGGGCAGGGTAGCGTATCGACTAGATCATCTAAAGGAACTCAGTCAGATTCACAATAATTTTCACGTCTCTCAGTTGTGGAAGTGTTTGCTTGATAATTCCATAGTGGTCCCATTGGAGGATATTCAGGTGGATGACCACCTGAACTACAATGAGAGACCGGTAGCGATCCTCGACAGGTATACGAAAATCTTGAGAATAAGGTTGTTGAGTTAGTGAAGGTGCAGTGGCAGCACCACAAGGGTTCAGAATGGATGTAAGAGCTGAAGGACGAGATGAGGGAGCACTAAACAAAGTTATTTCTGGCAGCAGACTTCAAGGACGAAGTCTGATTCAAGTGGGGGAGAATTGTAGCATCCAAATATCAAGTATTTTCCATTTTTAGCCTTAACCTATTTGAAGATTACTCATCTGGTCCCATTTAGTTGAGTTTCATATTTCATCTCATACGTTAGGCGTACATGTAGGTACGTACAACGTACTCATGTGATCTGATTGCGGAAGCACTGCTAGTACGTTGGGCGTATGTGACAACCCGAAATTTATTCCATCGTTGTAACCCACTTTCCGCTAATAAAATAATTATTATTATTATTATTCCAATAAATTTTTGGGGTTAAACAAATAAAATAATGTGTTATTTTATATTCATATTTGTTGAAATAAATAAAACTCGTGTAATATCTTTAATTTTGTTTGGGAAAAATCTACTTTACAACGTAAGCCGGGTTACGACCGTTTAATCCGGTAAAACTTTAAACCTCGTTTAACATAAGTATCGGGTAGTTGTATATACCGGGTACAACACTCAAGCCCTATATAAGGGTGAGTGGACATTCTTTTGGACCTTTTACCACCCTAGACACACACACACTCTCTCTCTCTACTCTCTCTCTCTCTCTTTCTCTCTCTCTCTCTCTCTCTCTCTCTCTCTCTCCTCAAGGCCGATTTTCTCCAAAAACCGCAAGTTTCCGCTTCCAAATCGTAAGTTCTCTCATCCTAGCTTGTTCTAAAAATCATGTCATGTTGATATGGCTTGAAAATCATCCAAGAAGGCCAAGGATAAGGAGTTTACGGCCTAAGAACACTCTTAGGCCGTAAATCCCTAAAAGTGAGCCAAATATGCCCCAAATCTCCTCCTTAGGCTTAGAAATTAGCTTAGAACTTAGCCTTGAAGTATTTTAGACATTAAACACCAAGTTTAGGGGCTTGAAAGAGGGTTTACGGCCCAAGAACATTCTTAGGCCGTAAACTCCCTCAACCCATGCAAATCAAGCCTTAAACCCCATTTTGTCCTTATACCTTCACTTAGAAATTGTTAGGAATGAGCAAAGGACCTCAAAACTCCCAAGGAGTGGTCCTAGGACCGCAAACTCCAAGGGAGTACCCTCTTTTAACCCTAAACACCCCTTAATCCTCGGATTAAGCCCTGGAACTACCCCTAGTAGTGTATGAACCCTTTAAGCACTCAAACCCACTCCTTCCATGAGTTTACGACCGTAAACTCATGGAGGAAATGGTCCCTCAGCCGTAAACTCACTCAAGGTGAGTTTTAGAAGAGTAAACTCCATGGTGAGGTCTTATACTTTTTCATTGCAACCCAATAGCCTCCTAATACTTAACTAAAGCGTTTTCCTTCACATTAGGATGTCTATATGTGTTAAATTAGTGTTTCATCTACTAATTATATGAAAACATATGTCTTCATATGTCACTAGGTTTATAAAGTGTGTTCAAGTCCTCACTTGACACCAAACACTCAACCGAGACTCCTATCCGATCCACTCGCTTTAGCTGAGTTCATACCCCTTAATTTGCCTTTTTAAATGTTTTTACATGTTTTAGGGGGGATACAAGTAAATGCAACAAGTCCTAGTTCCTAATCATATGTGATTTATAGCTTACAACCAAAAAGGATCTCTCTATACTTTTATCTATTTGTCAATAAAATTGTTTTAAATATTCATCAAACGCATTTTCTAAATTAAATTGTTGTTAAACTATTTTCAAATTGTATTTAAATTACTTTTCTTTTAAACTATATCTACATCCATATATTTATATAAATAAGAGTTGAAGGACTTAGGACCGATACCTCACCTTATTTCCTGTTCTTGTTTGATTGTGGTCTTAGGGTATATTGTTATCCGTCCGACTGTCGTTGATTTCTTACTTATATATCATATATATATTGTGTTAGATATGAAAGTCTTCATCTTATATATTACCTTTGTAAATCAAAGGTATGCGACTCTACACTCTATATAAATATAGCAGGTATAGTTAACACTACTGCTTGACACCTCTATCACTAGGATACCCGTTATAACTACTACTATCACGAGTTTAGACACGTTTAAGAGAACACTCTCTATACTATAACTAAAGTTACTATACTATAATTCAAGAGAATACACTAATCCAGAATATAACATACTATTCCTCTATACGACACTCTACTACGTAAATACCATGTAACCAGGGCTTCCCGAAAGGAAAGCAACACTACATGTATAGATCTATACAGGACGGACGCTATTACATCCCGACTGTTAAATTACAGTCCGAGCCGATTAGGCCCAGGGATGGCACTACAACACTACACAGCGGATGACCGGGAAGGTTATCGGAACCTCTATAATCATTCAGTTCGGTTACATAAGAAATCTCATCTATATTCAAATTAACACACTAAGAATTAAAGTCTAATCTAAATTCCCGAAGTAAATGAATATATATTGAAGTTTGCAACACTACTACAGTCAACCAGCAATACTTTTACTCATCTACGCTACTTGTATGAAACTTACTACCTTATTTCTAGCACTGATAGTTTCAATGAAAATACTTTTACACACTCAAAGGATTTAACTTACACATATCTAAATCTGGAAAATATAGGATTTTCTAGGGATTTCTACTACCCCTCAACATTCATTTCAACTCATATATTAATTGATTTCAAGCACATTTATGTAAGAAATGACACTAAAATATTATGAACTCACCAGCTTTATGCTGATACTCGTTTTCAAAATAACTTGTATCCTCAGGTCAAAGATAGACAGGTACTGGTGCAGCTTTTGAGAAGATGGAGCATATACAAGACCCATCTTTTATTATTGTTATACTTTTGGTGTCTATTAACTGTACAGAACACGTTTGTATTTAAATCACTATATTAATGCAATGGTTGTTGTCGCTTGTTTTTACTATTATGCAATTGTTATGATACTGTACATGACGTCCTCCACCCCAGAACGTATTCCGCCGTTCTCAATTTTGGTGTGTGACAGCGTACATGAGGTATGTCGGGCGTACTACCTCAACCTCAAAATCCTAATTTTAAGGGTTTTCTTCCTTATTTAAACCACCTTATGTCTCCCTTGGACATTCCTTATCATCCACCTTCTCTCAAAAACCCTAATCTCGAGTTTAAGCCTTGTTTGTGAGATTTTGGAGCTTATTAGTGACTTTTGGTGCTTATTTGTTGAAGAAGGATACCAATGAAAAAGAAGGTGTTTCTTGCAAGCTTATAGATCCAGAAACTACTCTTTCATGTGCATCTTTTGAAGGTATAAAGTCTATACCTTGGTGTGTTTCATTTTTGATATCCATAGATAGGTTTTATGAGCTTTTTGTCCCAAACTTTGGACCTTTATGAGTTTGGGACACTCCAGAGCATATTAGTTGTCCTTTCATGCATGTTAGGTCTTGTAGATTCATAAAAATGGTTGCTTGATGATCCTTTTCTAGCCATGCAAGAGTTTGGTGGTCACAAGTGTGGATTAGGTTAAAGTTTTAAGGTTCAAGCCCTTTTCATCCATGCAAAGGCTTAAACTTTTAAACTTTATGGATTAAGACATTTTAAGAAGGCCAAATCTGTGTTTGGATGGATGTCTTAATGATTAAGATTATTTTGGTATGGTTTTCAGGGTCAGGCGAAGTACGCCGCACATACTACCGGGTACGCCCAACATAGCCAGGTGAGACCCCGATCCCACCTGATTTCCGAGTACGCCCCGCGTAGGAAGTGAGTACGCCTGGCATACACATTGGGCAATTGACTTTTATTGGATTTTTGACTTTTGGTCAAGATTTAGGGTTTTGGACCATGGGAGGGGAAAAATGGTCTTTTTGATCTTAAGGGGTTTAGTTGTGGGTCTTAGACTCGCGATTTGAGTAACGGACCTTAATTATTAATTAGGGTTAATTATTGTGTTATTAGGTAGAGTCTAGTTCCGACAGTTCGGGTGCGAGATTTAACTGTCATCAATATCACGTGAGCTTCCTTCACTGTATATGTGGGTCTAAGGCACTAATGTCGGCCCACTAGTTTATGTTGTAGTACGATGGTTGATTTCGTGACAATTGTCAGTTATGCCTGTGTTTGCTTGATGGCTCTGTGATTCGTTGTTATGATATTATATGGTAGTAGTAAGGGTGAAATAGACCCGGTATCCGGTTGAAATGGACTGAAGGGGATTGCAAGCACCCAGAGATATGCTTGATGGTATCCGATTGAAATAGATTGAAGGGGATTGCAAGGACCCATATATGCTTGACTGTATTTGGTTGAAATAGACCGAAGGGGATCGCAAGCACCCAAATATTTGTGACTGAATGTTTGTATGGTATGGGGCATTTTGGGGGGGAACTCACTAAGCTTTGTGCTTACAGTTTTCAGTTTATGTTTCAGGTACTTCCAGTTCGAAGGGTAAGGGTTCGACCTGATCGCACCACGTTACCCTATGATTTCTGCATTTTGAGATTTTGGGAGTTAGTACTCTAATAATATGTTGCTATAATACACTTTTTACTGATTTGATATGAGTATTGTATGTGTTTGAATGAATTTAAAAACAAAATTTGTATATGTATTTTTGGGATGTTACATGTATATGCTCAATTTGTAGATACTTTGACCATATACTAGATTTCTCATCTATGACAATGAGCAACAACTAAGCTTCCTCTTATTGGCTTCCACTAGTGATTTCCAAAGTCAAAATCATGACTGATTCACTAAAATTAGTATCTTGGAATATATTTTTTAAATTCTCCAACGTCTAGTTGATATCAAGATATGTTTTGTCGAAAGCATCCTTCAATCCCATAATATCAACTATTAGATGAACTTTTCCACTAAAGTTCTTACAATTATACATCATGTCCTTAAAATGAGTAGCATGGAATGGTGCACATGTATTCATGATCCAATATTCACTTGGACATTATACACAATTAATCAAACCATTATCAAACCTTCAATTACAACATTCACACCAGTCTACCATTTCCATTCCTGACAAAAAGTGGTATACTTAGTTTATAAAGTGACTAATATATTTTAAATTCCAACATGTCACATTCATCTGTGACCAACCTCTATTTCTATATCTTAGTATACATGTATCAATACCATATCCACGGTGCACGTTTGGTCAGCAGGAAAGGAATGGAATTCGAGGGAAAAAGATTACAATTTTCTCGAATTCATGCGTTTGGTTGGACCTAAAGAGGGGAAAGGGATTCCTAAATGAAATATATTTTCCACCACATGGAGAAAAACGGATTCCTTCCAAAGTGTTGGATTAGTGTCTAAGTCCATAACTATTTTGGTATGTACTTGACCCGATGGTGCATGGTCCTTTTGGGTTGCCTTCACCAAAGCAACTTGATAGGATGAATTATGGAGAGAAAGGATTAATTATGGTTTATTAATATATTATGAGAATAATATATTAAAAGAGAAATCATATTGTTTAATTAATATTAGTCAAAAATTAATTGATATTTAATTTTGTGATTAAAAGAGATTAATTAAATTTAAGGGACTGGAATTGTAATTATAAGATAATTGCAATTTGGCTATGGATTACCTTATAATATAAGGTTGGACGAATTCTTTGGTGAAACCCATTAGAAATCGTCCAAGGCTTATTAAAGAAGGGTCCATGGGCTGCTTAGGGCTTAAGCAGTCAGTTTAGGGTTTCCTAGTTCAAAACCTTAATAGCCTACATGTATATAAAGGACCCTTAAGCCCCAAAAACGTGGTGGACATATTCCTTAGGGTTTTCACACATTTTGGGCAACCTCCTTCTCTTCTCTTGTTCATCCTCTTGCTCTTGGTGTTTGTGAGCCATTAGAGGAGTGACATTTGTGACTCTAAGCTTTCTAAAGTCATTACAAGGAGTATTTGAGATTGTTATTGCTACATAACAATCAAGGTAATATCTTAAACCCTATTTTATGTTAATATGATTAATTGCATGCTAGATCTAGGGTATATAGCTTTGGATATTCGATTGCATGTTCATTAGACAAACTAGATCAAAAAGCTATTAGGGTTTGCATGTACACCATAGGAATGATGTATAGTCTTAAACTCATCAGTGGTATCAGAGCCTAGGTCATTTTTCTATTGAATAGATCCAAAAAGATCAGAAAAAACGAAATTTTTTTGATGTCTGCGCCGCCGACTCGGCGAGTCCATTTATGGACTCGGGGAGTAGCCCCGACTCAGCGAGTCCATCAGTTGGACTCGGCGAGTCCAGGGTGCTGTTGACGAGATTTTCGATTTTTTGAGCAGATTTTGTTAAGGATAATTACCAAAACTTGTTTTTATTGCCTAAAATCGATTTTTTATGTTTGGAATGACTATCCTTATCAAAATTAATGGATTTGGTTAAATATGGATAATATAGGATTATTATTAGATAAATATTTGACCTATTTAGTTTAAAAAGTTTCAATTTGCACCCTTAGGTTTTATGATTTAAATTTGAACTAAAAAGTTTTGTTTTTGAAATTTAAATAGTTAAACCCTAATGTTTTGAAAAGGTTTCAAAACTTGCCCTCAAGTTTTGGAATTTAAATTTTTGATTAAAATTTTAATTTTGATGTATATGTAAATTCTAAACCCTAACGTTTTGAAATGTTTCAAAACTTGCCCTCAAGTTTTGGAATTTAAAAGTTGATTAAAAGTTTAATTTAGGAATGTTAAATTCTAAAACCCTAGTATTGTTTTGAAAAGTTCAAATCACACCCTTATGGTTTTATTAATTAATTAAGGTGTATAATTAAAAGAGATTTAATAAATCCATATAGTTTTTGGTTTACATTTAATTAAATTAAAGGTATAATTTTTAAATTAGACCAACTAGTATTGTAAAAGTGTAAAGTACACCCTATACTATATATAACATTAAAAGTCTAATATTATATAAGTATGAGTAAAACTCAGTCTTACCGTTAGTAGGCCTCATTCACGAAGCCGGTATATAAGGGGTGTTTAAGGAAATTGCCTATAAAATGGCGATTGAATGGGTATCCACTTTTACCCATCACACTCTTGACTAGTGGAGAGTCGTTAGCCGAACGGATAGGATAGGACAGAAACCTTCCATTATAAGTATAATGAAGTACAAAAGTAACTAAATGCTTTTACAAAAATTCCCAATCTTAGTTACTTTTGGCAAAAGTGAATTGATGCAATTTCATGAAATTACACTTTGTACCCTTGCGAAGACGTTAGTGGAGCGTGTGTGGTTAACCGGCACACTAAATGGTTCTAAGCAAAGGTAGCAAAGGGCGACTTAATGTTTGTCATAGTTCGGTGGAGCATGTGTGGTTAACTGGCACATCGAATAGGTGACTGTAACATGTGGGGGCACCATGTAAGTTTGAATGGTTATTCACACCCGCTTTGTGATCCTCGGTATCCCAGTCACAAACTAGAGGGGCAAATCGAGATTTAAACACGCCATTGAAAAGTTCAATGAATCTCAAAGGATCTAGGAATTTTCATAGATTTAAAACTTAAATTTCCTTTTCGTTTTTCATGGTGGAAATTAGTGAATCGTCATTCACTTACCTTCAAATATTCTGCAACTAGATTACGGCATCCCTTTTCTAGGTTGCAGCGTATTGTGTTGGGTCCTAGCCTTAATATCTCATTTGGGTGATTTATTAAGGACTCAATCAATCAACTAACTTGAATTTGCTTTCTCCCGTTTTGTAGATGTCAAAGTATGACAACTATGGTATTCCCAAATCCCGTGGAACAAGCTTTCCACATGAAGATGATATTCCAAGATTCGATCGAGGAACAAAAGATCATGCTTCACTACCTCCACCTCCTCCAATTATTCTCCCTAACCCACAAGTTCGAATGCTTGAAAAGTTCAAGCTCACTCAAGCCCTTTTGGAAAGTAAACATGAAGAAGGAAATTCGGTGTGTGCACACATCCTAGAGATGAAGTCACACATTGATAGGTTAAGAATGTTGGGATCCATTGTCTGTGAGGAGTTGGCTGTTGACTGGGTTCTTCAGTCACTTCCTAACTCGTATAGTGAGTTCGTAAGAGAGTACTATATGATGAACCACGACATGACCCTTATAGATCTCACCTACATGCTTATTGCTGCTGAATCAGCAATGATTTGGCGCACTGGAAAAGCAAAGTTGATTGGTGAATCTGCCTTCCAGACCTCTATGGATATAGGCAATGGCAACGAAAGGCATGCCATGATCGAAAAGTTTGATCATAAGAGACAGGCAATGTCTGAAGTAGTTCCATGTGCTGTTCCAAAATAGTCAATTTGCTTTTATTGCCAAGAGAAGAGGCATTGGAGACGAAGCTGCCCTATTTACCTAAGAGATGTAAGAGATCGGAGAGTCAAAACGTATGGCTCTGCTTTAGGTAAAATCCATTGACTAACTCTTTTAAGATCCTATTCTAGATTCTTAATACATAATGTGATAAGATTACAACTGATCTTTTGTAGGGTCGAAGAAAAGAGAGGAAGCTTAAGGGAAGAAGTGAGCAGAATCTAACCGTGAAGAAATGGATTTCGATCACATTACTTAAAGATTAGATTCTTGAGCTACTACTTAGAGTTAGAATAAGATTGCTAAGAAATATGTATTAGCATAGTTTTTCAATAAATTGCATTGTAAGGACAAATTTTTCCGCAATAAAATAAATTTTGATTTTATATTATTTATTTATCCTTGAAATGGCATGTATGAAAAATTGATGTTTGAATGTTTCTATTATTAGCAATAATGGATTTAATTCTTAATTATGTTGTTTGTGGAAATGTCGAGAATTTACCAAATAGGGAGAGTTTCTCATCGCCCAAATTTCAATTGGACAGAAACTTGGAATCATGCAACTTGGTTGCACAATGAATGAGAAATTTCATATTTGGAAATTAGACTAATTCGTTGACAAAGTGTCAAGTGAAGGACTAGGAGATAAAATACACAAAGTTGTGTGTTGATCAAGTCCACCACAAGAGTAACAAAGATATTCGTCATGATTACTAAAGGTTTAGTAAATATGATTATACTTATAAGATTAAATATAATTCAAAATTGATTGAAAATGTTTAAATCAATAGCAGAACGAATAAGAAGAATCAAGTAGGCAGAAATATAAAAGTTTCTCTATTCTTAGAAGAAGGGAGAGTACCTTTTATTATGTTTTATGATATGTCTTAATGATTATGAACCATATCTCAATTGATCCTCCAAGTAAGTCCTAGTACAATTGTATGTCTGAGAAGAGGAATCAATAATTGAAGAATTGCTTAAATCAAGAAGTCAATCATACTTCGTTCCAAAAACAAGTCTTAGAGTTAAGATTGTGACATTGAGTGACAAGTCTTAAGAAGGTTTATAACATTCATCAAATGTAGAATTTAGAAAAAGGTTTTTCTTTTTCTCTCACATTTGAAATTGGTAAGTTGTGATGTCTTGGATTAGACAAAGACCAAAAAGGACCAATTTGTGAAGTGTTTTGTCTTGATAAAAGCTACACTAACTCTTGAATATTTGTTTGTCAAGAAATGTTTATTGACAAAAGAATCTTATATGTCAAGGAGTCAGTGGGAGTCTTAACGATCTCGAAAAGTTTCAAGAACTAATCAAGAATAAACCTTATCGATCATCACTAGCACACGAGTTGAGATTTACAACCTATCGTGTTGACATTATCTTGTTTCTCTGTCATTCCAATTAAGTTAATTATGCACGTGAGCCCTATGAGTTCTCATTTGAATGCATAATAGGTAAGGACCTTGATCAATGAAAAGTACATTGATAGGAAAAGGGTAAGCGGCTTAACTACTTGGAAGACATGATGGGCAGCCGTGTTACCATAAGGCAAGAAATCAAGTTTAAGAGTTCGGTCCATATGAGTTTGGATTTGTCGCAAACTTTGGTTTTGAAAAATTCACATGGATAGGAACACATACACCATTAAAATCTAATTGTCATATGATTCCCTCCTTCATGAAGATGACTGTGAGGAAATGATTTCACCAAGAGAGATTTTAAGAAGATTGTGATTGTGAAAATTGTATTCTCGAATTTGATTATGGTTACGGTATCTGATATGTGCATATTTAGTTCATATTAAGTATAGATTTTTATTCATTTATTAGCTAAATTATTGCATTTTATGGACAAAAGGTACTTAAAAGTGTTTGAATTATATTTTCAGTCCAAAAATGAAGCTCGGAAGCAGAAGGAAGCAGGAGAAGCGGTTGAGAGATCAAGAATGGAATAAAGAAGAAAAACACCAAAAATAACACCTACTCGGCGAGTAAGGTCGACTACTCGGCGAGTCCAATCGAAGAATCGAGAAGATAATGACTCGGGATCCCAGAGACTTATCGCAATACGGGGACTGAGAGATGGACTCGACGAGTCGCCACCTGACTCGACGAGTCGATTCGTATATATAAAGATAACTCCTCAGAACGATATGGGAGAATTCTGAAACGATTCAGAAGAGTTTAGCTGCGATTAAGAAGGCAGAAAAACCCTAGAAGACGACGAAAGAAGCTAGAATTCAATCCCGAAGAGTAATTGAGGCAAAATTTCATCATTCCACTTATTCTTTTTGTTTTATCATTATGGTTAAGCAATTTGACTTTGTTTGTTTGCTGTTATTTACTTCAATTATGAGCTAAAACCTTAGACTTCTGTTTGGGGATACAAAGTTGACAATATGGTTTGATTGATTGGTAGGATTAATTATAAGTTGGTGATTTTTTGTTATTTTAGCTTGCTAAAGAACCTTGTGTGTGAATAATAATTAATTTTCTGTTAATAGGAAGATAATTAATTAGCATGAACATCTATAGATTATTAACCTCATATGCTATGTGATCACTATGCAATATGTCTAGGATTAATGAATATGAAACTAGAATTAATAAGAAAATTGAGTAAATTCATGTGCAAGCTTGTAAGGTGACCATCAAACAAGAAGTTAGTTAAAAGAATAAATTAGTTAACTATTGCAAGTCTAACTTAATCCGAATAATTAATCTAGTAAATTTAATTAAATTAGACAACTGGCCACTGTTTAAGTTAGTTTATTTGCTAAGGATTAGGGTAGTGAATACGAATCTAATCCCTTGAATCGGTAACCAACGAAAGAATTAATCCATTGCACCATTACCTTGAAACTCGAATAAGTAAACTCCGAGGGGTGTTCTACACCTAATCGCCTAAAGCAAAATTGTTTGGGACTGATTGGGTTGAAAGTTCGCTACACGGGTTCCATAGAAAGTCGTGAACTTAATAACCAAATAAAGCTAATTTGTGGCCTTTGATGTTCGGGCAAGTAAACCCGAGGGATCCTTTTAAATCTAGCACACTAAGGTCATTTGATCTGGATGTGTTGGTTGAAAGCCCATTACACGGATTTCAAAGAAAGCCATGAGCTTTATTTGTAGGAAAATGTAATTAGGAAGTTTGTGTATATTTGTGTTTATAGTTTTATTGAATAATATATTTAGGAAAAATGATTGGCTGCCAAAAGATTCCTTTGGACTTGGATTTGAAGTTATGACATTGGGACTGAATGTTAATTACTATGACTGGAGTAAGTGGTTTGAAGTTTGTAACCAATCTGGGTAAATTTTAGGGAATTTTTAGAAGATATTTTTTAGAAAAAGACTGTTGTTAATCAACAAATAGTTGGAGTCGATCATTGTTATATTTTGTGAAACAAAGATGATTGAGCATGTTTTGTCACATAAAATTTCATGAGAGTAAGACCATAATTTGTTCCATGATTTAACTTCATGCTATTAAGAGGAAACAAGTGTTGTGATCTTTGATTCTGTTGAATTGCATTAGGGAGTGGCCAAAAGTCTTGTTTTTGCTGTTATATAATATTTTGAGACTTATGCCAAGTTGACTCAAGGCACGACAGGTACATTCTCAACTATGCTACAAAAACGAGGTTAATTGGGTTGGATCCTTTACATATTTGTTTTGGTTATAGCATTAAGTTTCAAAAGTATTTGAATTTCATTTTCTTTTCTTCTCTTTTATTTTATTTTCTTCGGTTTAAATTTGTCTTGTTCTTTCTTGAGGACAAGAAAGGTTCAAGCTTGGGGAGATTTGTTAGGTGCATTTTATGTACCCATTTTGTAGCTTTATTCCATAAAAGTGCATAGCATTTAGGTTTAAACTCATGCATTTTGAATATTTTTCGGGACTTTTCATGAGGCAATTTCATTCACATACTTTTGTGATATTTCAAGGACTTTTGGAGGTAGGATTTTGTTGGAGGAGGTAAATAAGAGTTGTAGACAAAATTTCGGGACTTGCGGAGCACCGCGGAGCAAGATATCAAAAAAAAAATGAAGATTTTGGCTTTACAGAGATTTACACGGCCGTGTAAATGCAAGCCTTTCGTTTACGCGGGCCGTGTAAACGTAGATTTCTGCGCAATATATTTTTGCATTTACACGGGCCGTGTAAATGACAGTGTTAATTTACGCGGGCCGTGTAAATGACAGTGTTAATTTACGCGGGCCGTGTAAACGTAAATGTGGGTTTTAAAGTAGTTTTTCACCATTCTTAAAGGGGGGAACCGATTTTTTCTTAAGGTGTCGATTTTGGGAGCAAAGAAGGCGATTTTCTAGAGGATTTTGGAGTTGATTAACACTTGGGAACATTTGATTTCATTTTGTAAGAACTTTAATTTCATTTTCTAGATTTGTGATCTTGTTCTAGTCATGAGTGGCTAGAACCCTAGTTTCTCCAACTTCATGTCTTGACTTTTTAGTTGTGATTTCAATCATGTGATTTGATGTTTGCTTCTAATTCCTACCTAGTGAATTTGATTTTGTTTCAATTGAATGTTTGATTCTAATTGTGATTCTTATTGGCCATTCGAATTAGGGTTAGGTCATTCAAGTTATCAAATTGCAAAATCCATAATTGTTTTGTGAATTGAACTAAGTAACAAACACTAAATTGATTTCCATTGAATGGATTTAGTGTAAATCTTATTCACATACACTTTTACACTCCCAAGCTTATGAGGAGTATTGGGTGTTGTTGGGAACATTCACATAAAGCTTCATGCAATCTTCCAATCTAATTCTAAGAGCTTTTTTAGATTAGGTTAGTAAGGTTAGGATTAACCAAAGAGCTTGTTTTGGTTAATTATTGTGGTGAATGGAAAGTGTTAGAGCTTGTTAACACTTTCAAGTACCAACTTAGGTGGAATTGAGTAGATATCATTTCATCCTTGGAATCACATTGTTAAATTGTCTTGCATAGAGTTGGAGTTCTCACAAATCCTGAATTTGTTTCATTTAATTGATCATTTAGTTATTGCTTTATCCTCTTGTTTAAATCCTTGCATACCAACCCCCGATTTATGTGACCATTATTGTACCTTCCGCAAAAAGGTATAAACACTTGTCCCTTGTCTCTGTGGATCGACCCTGCTTACCTTGTACTACATTATTAGTTCATAGTAGTAGTGTTTAAGGAGTCATTTGTACCCTTTATTTGTTGGGTTTGACACGCCTAACAAATTGGCGTCGTTGTCGGGGACACGGTGTTACTAATTGTTTATGCCTAGATTTTTGTGAGTAGGTGCTTTAAAAAAAAAGTCAGGTAGAAGATAAGTTTTCAATTGAAGGAAGTGGTGAGAAGGTTAATGTGTTGTAAAGGCCCACCTACTTAAAACAAAGCACATTTAGGGGCCAAGTCGAGCCAACGACTTAAAACAAGGGCAGCTAACCGGGAGGCAACCCGGGGTTATTTTTGTCCTTTCTTTAAAACTTTTTAGTGTTTGGTAATTTTTTTTTAATGTCCCAAATGGTTTTAACTTATTTTTTATGCCTAGAAAATGAATCTCCGGCTCCAAAAATACTTCACGGGTAGCTTGAGGAGGATGAAGAGGAGGTTCACGCCACAATTGCGAGGCTCCAAGAACGATTCGGTAAATTCTTTCCATATCTTTAATCGTTCATATTTTACTTAAAATTCAATTTGTGTGCATTTGTAACTGTTTTGAACTCATTCTCAACCCAACTACCATTCTCCACCATCCTACTCTCAATAGGCCGACTATACCTCTCTCCAAGCATCGAGGACGATGCTTATTTTAAGCTTGGGGAGGGGCATCCATCCATGCATAAATCCCATTGCATGTAGTTTTGTACATATTGCATTAATTTTCATTTCATTTTCTTTTTCATTTTTTTTCTGCATGGAAAATTTTTCAAAAAAACCAAAAAGATTTTCTTTCTATTCTAATTTTTATTATTTTCTTTGCAATTTGTTTGCATCTAAATTTTTGCATTGCATTCATTGCATAAAAAAACGATCCAATCCTAAACAACCGAATCTTTTCAAAACAGTTGAGCTGGTAAGTAAGTCATGTGCCTTAAGATTGACTTGCTCTTTTTATTGAAAAATTTAAAAAGCAAGTTAATCGCACACGAACACACCTCCCGAAGCTACTCATGCAAAACAGAAAATGAGAAGATTGTCAACACTGGAGCATAACAGCAGGTATGAGTCGATTCTTTGGGACATATGACCGGTCTTATGAGTAGTAATGCTCAATTGAACTTAAAATGCCAAATTCAAAAGTTCATAAAAAGAATGCAAAATCTCAATGTCCCGCCTTCCAACGCTCTTAAAAGTCCTTTCTACTTATTCCCTTTTATATACCCTGCTTGAGGACATAAGTTTCAACTATACTTACGGGTTTTTGCATGTTAACATTTAGTCCCCCGAAAAATGTCTAGAAGTCCCTCACGGTAATAGACCGTGAGATGTCCCATAACAGAAAAGTTAAGGACGAAAATATAAAGAAATCGGCCAAATAAATAAATTAAGTATTATGTGTTAACTTAGTTATTTGTATTTATAAAATAATAATAATAATGGATCTTTAAAAAAAATTATTAAGTTAATCTGTGACCTTTGGAACTCGAATAAGTAAACTCCGAGGGGTGTTCTACACCTAATCGCCTAAAGCAAAATTGTTTGGGACTGATTGGGTTGAAAGTTCGCTACACGGGTTCCATAGAAAGTCGTAAACTTAATAACCAAATAAAGCTAATTTGTGGCCTTTGATGTTCGGGCAAGTAAACCCGAGGGATCCTTTTAAATCTAGCACACTAAGGTCATTTGATCTGGATGTGTTGGTTGAAAGCCCATTACACGGATTTCAAAGAAAGCCATGAGCTTTATTTGTAGGAAAATGTAATTAGGAAGTTTGTGTATATTTGTGTTTATAGTTTTATTGAATAATATATTTAGGAAAAATGATTGGCTGCCAAAAGATTCATTTGGACTTGGATTTGAACTTATGACATTGGGACTGAATGTTAATTACTATGACTGGAGTAAGTGGTTTGAAGTTTGTAACCAATCTGGGTAAATTTTAGGGAATTTTTAGAAGATATTTTTTAGAAAAAGACTGTTGTTAATCAACAAATAGCTGGAGTCGGTCATTGTTATATTTTGTGAAACAAAGATGATTGAGCATGTTTTGTCACATAAAATTTCATGAGAGTAAGACCATAATTTGTTCCATGATTTAACTTCATGCTATTAAGAGGAAACAAGTGTTGTGATCTTTGATTCTGTTGAATTGCATTAGGGAGTGGCCAAAAGTCTTGTTTTTGCTGTTATATAATATTTTGAGACTTATGCCAAGTTGACTCAAGGCACGACAGGTACATTCTCAACTATGCTACAAAAACGAGGTTAATTGGGTTGGATCCTTTACATATTTGTTTTGGTTATAGCATTAAGTTTCAAAAGTATTTGAATTTCATTTTCTTTTCTTCTCTTTTATTTTATTTTCTTCGGTTTAAATTTGTCTTGTTCTTTCTTGAGGACAAGAAAGGTTCAAGCTTGGGGAGATTTGTTAGGTGCATTTTATGTACCCATTTTGTAGCTTTATTCCATAAAAGTGCATAGCATTTAGGTTTAAACTCATGCATTTTGAATATTTTTCGGGATTTTTCATGAGGCAATTTCATTCACATACTTTTGTGATATTTCAAGGACTTTTGGAGGTAGGATATTGTTGGAGGAGGTAAATAAGAGTTGTAGACAAAATTTCGGGACTTGCGGAGCACCGCGGAGCAAGATATCAAAAAAAATGAAAATTTTGGCTTTACAGAGATTTACACGGCCGTGTAAATGCAAGCCTTGCGTTTACGCGGGCCGTGTAAACGTAGATTTCTGCGCAATATATTTTTGCATTTACACGGGCCGTGTAAATGACAGTGTTAATTTACGCGGGCCGTGTAAATGACAGTGTTAATTTACGCGGGTCGTGTAAACGTAAACGTGGGTTTTAAAGGAGTTTTTCACCATTCTTAAAGGGGGGGAACCGATTTTTTCTTAAGGTGTCGATTTTGGGAGCAAAGAAGGCGATTTTCTAGAGGATTTTGGAGTTGATTAACACTTGGGAACATTTGATTTCATTTTGTAAGAACTTTAATTTCATTTTCTAGATTTGTGATCTTGTTCTAGTCATGAGTGGCTAGAACCCTAGTTTCTCCAACTTCATGTCTTGACTTTTTAGTTGTGATTTCAATCATGTGATTTGATGTTTGCTTCTAATTCCTACCTAGTGAATTTGATTTTGTTTCAATTGAATGTTTGATTCTAATTGTGATTCTTATTGGCCATTCGAATTAGGGTTAGGTCATTCAAGTTATCAAATTGCAAAATCCATAATTGTTTTGTGAATTGAACTAAGTAACAAACACTAAATTGATTTCCATTGAATGGATTTAGTGTAAATCTTATTCACATACACTTTTACACTCCCAAGCTTATGAGGAGTATTGGGTGTTGTTGGGAACATTCACATAAAGCTTCATGCAATCTTCCAATCTAATTCTAAGAGCTTTTTTAGATTAGGTTAGTAAGGTTAGGATTAACCAAAGAGCTTGTTTTGGTTAATTATTGTGGTGAATGGAAAGTGTTAGAGCTTGTTAACACTTTCAAGTACCAACTTAGGTGGAATTGAGTAGATATCATTTCATCCTTGGAATCACATTGTTAAATTGTCTTGCATAGAGTTGGAGTTCTCACAAATCCTGAATTTGTTTCATTTAATTGATCATTTAGTTATTGCTTTATCCTCTTGTTTAAATCCTTGCATACCAACCCCCGATTTATGTGACCATTATTGTACCTTCCGCAAAAAGGTATAAACACTTGTCCCTTGTCTCTGTGGATCGACCCTGCTTACCTTGTACTACATTATTAGTTCATAGTAGTAGTGTTTATGGAGTCATTTGTACCCTTTATTTGTTGGGTTTGACACGCCTAACAAATTGGCGCCGTTGTCAGGGACACGGTGTTACTAATTGTTTATGCCTAGATTTTTGTGAGTAGGTGCTTTAAAAAAAAAGTCAGGTAGAAGATAAGTTTTCAATTGAAGGAAGTGGTGAGAAGGTTAATGTGTTGTAAAGGCCCACCTACTTAAAACAAAGCACATTTAGGGGCCAAGTCGAGCCAACGACTTAAAACAAGGGCAGCTAACCGGGAGGCAACCCGGGGTTATTTTTGTCCTTTCTTTAAAACTTTTTAGTGTTTGGTAATTTTTTTTTAATGTCCCAAATGGTTTTAACTTATTTTTTATGCCTAGAAAATGAATCTCCGGCTCCAAAAATACTTCACGGGTAGCTTGAGGAGGATGAAGAGGAGGTTCACGCCACAATTGCGAGGCTCCAAGAACGATTCGGTAAATTCTTTCCATATCTTTAATCGTTCATATTTTACTTAAAATTCAATTGGTGTGCATTTGTAACTGTTTTGAACTCATTCTCAACCCAACTACCATTCTCCACCATCCTACTCTCAATAGGCCGACTATACCTCTCTCCAAGCATCGAGGACGATGCTTATTTTAAGCTTGGGGAGGGGCATCCATCCATGCATAAATCCCATTGCATGTAGTTTTGTACATATTGCATTAATTTTCATTTCATTTTCTTTTTCATTTTTTTTCTGCATGGAAAATTTTTCAAAAAAACCAAAAAGATTTTCTTTCTATTCTAATTTTTATTATTTTCTTTGCAATTTGTTTGCATCTAAATTTTTGCATTGCATTCATTGCATAAAAAAACGATCCAATCCTAAACAACCGAATCTTTTCAAAACAGTTGAGCTGGTAAGTAAGTCATGTGCCTTAAGATTGACTTGCTCTTTTTATTGAAAAATTTAAAAAGCAAGTTAATCGCACACGAACACACCTCCCGAAGCTACTCATGCAAAACAGAAAATGAGAAGATTGTCAACACTGGAGCATAACAGCATGTATGAGTCGATTCTTTGGGACATATGACCGGTCTTATGAGTAGTAATGCTCAATTGAACTTAAAATGCCAAATTCAAAAGTTCATAAAAAGAATGCAAAATCTCAATGTCCCGCCTTCCAACGCTCTTAAAAGTCCTTTCTACTTATTCCCTTTTATATACCCTGCTTGAGGACATAGCTTTCAACTATACTTACGGGTTTTTGCATGTTAACATTTAGTCCCCCGAAAAATGTCTAGAAGTCCCTCACGGTAATAGACCGTGAGATGTCCCATAACAGAAAAGTTAAGGACGAAAATATAAAGAAATCGGCCAAATAAATAAATTAAGTATTATGTGTTAACTTAGTTATTTGTATTTATATAATAATAATAATAATGGATCTTTAAAAAAAATTATTAAGTTAATCTGTGACCTTTGGAACTCGAATAAGTAAACTCCGAGGGGTGTTCTACACCTAATCGCCTAAAGCAAAATTGTTTGGGACTGATTGGGTTGAAAGTTCGCTACACGGGTTCCATAGAAAGTCGTGAACTTAATAACCAAATAAAGCTAATTTGTGGCCTTTGATGTTCGGGCAAGTAAACCCGAGGGATCCTTTTAAATCTAGCACACTAAGGTCATTTGATCTGGATGTGTTGGTTGAAAGCCCATTACACGGATTTCAAAGAAAGCCATGAGCTTTATTTGTAGGAAAATGTAATTAGGAAGTTTGTGTATATTTGTGTTTATAGTTTTATTGAATAATATATTTAGGAAAAATGATTGGCTGCCAAAAGATTCCTTTGGACTTGGATTTGAACTTATGACATTGGGACTGAATGTTAATTACTATGACTGGAGTAAGTGGTTTGAAGTTTGTAACCAATCTGGGTAAATTTTAGGGAATTTTTAGAAGATATTTTTTAGAAAAAGACTGTTGTTAATCAACAAATAGTTGGAGTCGGTCATTGTTATATTTTGTGAAACAAAGATGATTGAGCATGTTTTGTCACATAAAATTTCATGAGAGTAAGACCATAATTTGTTCCATGATTTAACTTCATGCTATTAAGAGGAAACAAGTGTTGTGATCTTTGATTCTGTTGAATTGCATTAGGGAGTGGCCAAAAGTCTTGTTTTTGCTGTTATATAATATTTTGAGACTTATGCCAAGTTGACTCAAGGCACGACAGGTACATTCTCAACTATGCTACAAAAACGAGGTTAATTGGGTTGGATCCTTTACATATTTGTTTTGGTTATTGCATTAAGTTTCAAAAGTTTTGAATTTCATTTTCTTTTCTTCTCTTTTATTTTATTTTCTCCGGTTTAAATTTGTCTTGTTCTTTCTTGAGGACAAGAAAGGTTCAAGCTTGGGGAGATTTGTTAGGTGCATTTTATGTACCCATTTTGTAGCTTTATTCCATAAAAGTGCATAGCATTTAGGTTTAAACTCATGCATTTTGCATATTTTTCGGGATTTTTCATGAGGCAATTTCATTCACATACTTTTATGATATTTCAAGGACTTTTGGAGGTAGGATATTGTTGGAGGAGGTAAATAAGAGTTGTAGACAAAATTTCGGGACTTGCGGAGCACCGAGGAGCAAGATATCAAAAAAATGAAGATTTTGGCTTTACAGAGATTTACACGGCCGTGTAAATGCAAGCCTTGCGTTTACGCGGGCCGTGTAAACGTAGATTTCTGCGCAATATATTTTTGCATTTACACGGGCCGTGTAAATGACAGTTGTAACAACTCAAATTTTTCAAACAAATTTTTCATTTTTAAAACATAATTATTTCCATTAAAAACAAGACATAAACAGTTTAATTATTCGGTCAATACAATTATTCAAACTCCCAAGATCATAAAACAATCTTCAGTGTGTATCGATCATGCCGGCGCCTTCCCACGGTCCTCGCTAGTACCTGAAATACATGCACAACAACTGTAAGCATAAATGCTTAGTGAGTTCCCCAATATACAACTTACACACATACGCCTTCCGGCCCAACCTTCCGGTCCATGTGTCTCAGGGGACTTCCGTCCCTGCTGGGTAAACCTTCCGGCCTTACCCACGCCGACCTTCCGGTCCATCACACATCCTCCGGTCCATGTGTCTCAGGGGACTTCCGTCCCTGCTGGGTAAACCTTCCGGCCTTACCCACGCCGACCTTCCGGTCCATCACACATCATATCGCCTTCCGGCCCATAATACATAGCACATATAACATATAACATACCACATATAGCATACATATCACATATCATATCCGACCTTCCGGTCACACAGTCAAACCCTTCCGGGTACAGTATAGTGAGAAGACTCACCTCGTAAGTGCTGAAAGCTAGCAACTCCTGAAATCACTCGCGCACAACCAACGAGCTACAACCCTCCTATAACATTACATAACTCATTAACACTCATATCATCTAAGTGTGACTATTCCTAAGAAGTCAGACTTAGGTCAACTCTGGTCAACGGTCAACGGTCAACTCGACTGGACTCGGCGAGTACCATGGCGACTCGGCGAGTCTAGTCGTCCTCACAAATTCCTGAATATTCCCTTTCTACTCGTCGAGTATTCCTCTTGACTCGACGAGGTCCTCGTGGAAGAATCGCGGGGCCACCCCGACTCCACTCGCCGAGTCTGATGAACAACTCGGCGAGTCCCAGTGAATCTTCAAGCTACTCGCCGAGTCTGAAGAACAACTCGGCGAGTCCATGCCATGCAGACGAGTAACTGCTTCCTGCGATAGGTCTTGTCCCGAAGTACACATGCATGGGACCTTCTGGACCTCTAAAGGCCCTAATACAATACTATAGTCGGGGGTAACAAGGCATTACTTCATCAAATCACTAAATGGGTTCTATAAACCCTAATTTCATAAATACATCAAAATAACAGATTTGGTCCGAGTATTACCTGAAACGCACTCTCTGTGTCCCCCAAATCTCAGGACTCAATCCTCCTTGATATTCCTTCAGCCAAATCCCTCTTCTTCTTGCCTAACCAATTCTTCCAAGTTCCAAAGCTTCCTCTCTTGCTCTAGGCGTCCACAGCGATTAGGGTTCCTCTCAATTGACCAAAAGACTGAAAATGACGGCCTAAGAGGCGTTAAATACGATCCAAACTGAACGGTTAGGGTTTCTGCTGAACAGCGTCGACTCGCCGAGTCCATATCTGGACTCGTCGAGTCCAGTCGCGGACCCGCGACCAAGTCCGCGATCCTACTCGGCGAGTCTAGGCTCCAACTCGCCGAGTCCCCTCTTAAATCACCCCAAAAACATAATTTTAATAATACCTGAGATTCCGGGCTGTTACAATTCTCCCCCACTTGGATTAGACTTCGCCCTCGAAGTCTCATTCTGCAAATAGTTCCGGATGCTGCTCCCGCATTTCGTGCTCCGATTCCCAAGTCATTTCTGATCCCTTACGGTGTTGCCATTGAACCAACACCAGAGGTACTTCCTTGTTCCTCAGAACCTTGATCTTCCGATCCCTGATAGCCACTGGTCTCTCCGCGTAATTCAGGCTCGCATCCACCTGAATATCCTCCAATGGAACCACTGCCGACTCATCGGCTATGCACTTCCTCAACTGCGACACATGAAAAGTGTCATGGATCTGACCCAACTCCGCTGGCAACTCCAACCGGTAGGCTACCCGACCTATCCTTGCAATCACACGAAATGGCCCAATATACCGGGGCCCCAACTTGCCTCTCTTCCTGAACCGAATCACTCCTTTCCAAGGAGAGACCTTCAGGAGAACGAAGTCGCCGACCTGAAATTCAAGCTCGGATCGGCGCCTGTCTGCATAACTCTTCTGTCGGCTCTGGGCAGTCAATAATCTTTGTCTCACCTGCTGAATCTGTTCTGTCGTCTGGAGTATGATCTCCGTGCTGCCCATCACTCTCTGTCCCACCTCTCCCCAGCAAATGGGAGTCCGACACCTCCTACCATACAACAGCTCGAAAGGCGGCATACCAATGCTCGAATGATGGCTGTTGTTGTAGGAAAACTCTGCCAATGGTAAATACGCATCCCAACTACCCCCGAAGTCTAACACACACGCTCGGAGCATGTCCTCCAGTGTCTGAGTTGTCCGCTCGCTCTGACCGTCTGTCTGGGGATGGTATGCGGTACTAAAATGCAATTTAGTACCCAGCTCCTCATGGAATTTCTTCCAGAATCTGGAAGTAAAACGCACATCACGGTCTGACACAACCGAGATCGGCACCCCGTGCCGAGACACCACCTCTCTCACGTATATCTCCGCCAATTTCTCCGCCGAAGAACTCTCACTGATGGCAAGGAAGTGTGCACTCTTTGTCAACCTATCCACGATCACCCAAATTGCGTCTACTCCCCTAGCAGTCCTTGGCAATTTGGTGATAAAATCCATAGTGATCTGTTCCCACTTCCACTCGGGGATCTCCAATGGCTGTAACTTGCCATGCGGTCTCTGGTGCTCAGCCTTAACCCTACGGCAGGTCAAGCACCTCTCAACGAACCATGCCACGTCCCTCTTCATACAGGGCCACCAATATTCCTTCCTTAGGTCCAAATACATCTTTGTAGCACCGGGATGGATCGAGAATTTCGATTTATGAGCCTCTTCCATCAACGTAATACGCGTACCGCCCACGAACGGCACCCAAATCCGACCCCGAAACGTCATAAGGCCTCGACCATCATTGACAAACTCTGAGATTAACCCCACAACCCGCTCTTTCTTCTGCATTTCTGGTCGCACAGCCTCAGCCTGTGCCCTACGAATATCGTCCAATACAGGAGTCATCACGGTCAGTCTCAAGCACACATCTCGCAATGGAGTGCTCTCCGCCCTGCGGCTCAATGCATCGGCTACCACATTAGCCTTGCCTGGGTGGTACAGGATCTCACAATCATAATCCTTGACCACATCCAACCACCTCCTCTGACGCATATTTAGGTTGGGTTGATCCATCAAATACTTCAAACTCTTATGGTCCGTGTATATCGTACATCGAACCCCATACAAGTAGTGGCGCCAAATCTTGAGAGCGAACACTACTGCCCCCAGCTCTAAATCATGCGTGGGATATCTCGCCTCATGAGGCTTCAGCTGCCTCGATGCATAAGCTATCACATGACCCCTCTGCATCAACACTGCACCCAATCCCGAAATCGATGCGTCGCAATATACCACGAAATCTTCCATCCCTTCTGGAAGAGCTAATACCGGGGCTTCGCACAATCTCTGGCGAAGTGTCTCAAAGGAGGTCTGCTGCTCGGGCCCCCATGAGAACGTAACACCCTTCCGGGTCAATCTGGTGAGTGGCACTGCGATCTTGGAGAAATCCTTGATAAATCTCCGATAATACCCTGCCAACCCAAGGAAACTTCTGATCTCAGAGGGTGACTTCGGCACCTCCCAACTCATCACCGCCTCAACCTTGGCCGGGTCGACCAATATCCCTTTCTGATTAACCACATGTCCTAGAAACTGGACCTCCCGCAACCAGAATTCACATTTGGAGAACTTTGCATAAAGCTTCTCCGACCTCAATACCTCAAGGACCTCCCTCAAATGCTCCTCATGCTGCTCTCTCGATCTCGAATACACCAGAATGTCGTCGATAAATACGATCACTGACCGATCCAACATCGGCCTGCATACCCTGTTCATGAGATCCATGAACACAGCCGGGGCATTGGTGAGTCCAAAAGGCATCACCACAAACTCATAATGCCCATATCGCGTCCTAAACGCTGTCTTCTGGACATCTTCATCCCGTACTCTCACCTGATGGTAACCCGACCTCAGATCGATCTTGGAAAACCAAGATGCTCCCTGCAACTGATCGAATAAATCATCGATCCTCGGCAACGGGTAACGTTTCTTGACCGTTAGCTTGTTCAACTCCCGGTAATCAATGCACATCCGGTGTGAACCATCCTTCTTCTTAACGAACAAAATAGGTGCTCCCCATGGCGAGCTGCTCGGCCGAATGAATCCCTTCCCCAGCAACTCTTGGAGTTGCGAGGACAACTCTTGCATCTCTGGAGGTGCAAGACGATAGGGCACTTTGGCAATAGGCGCTGCCCCCGGAACCAGATCGATACTAAACTCTACTTGCCTCACAGGTGGTACTCCCGGCAACTCCTCGGGAAAGACATCTGAAAACTCGCGCACCACCGGAACTTCCTCAACTGACTTCGGTTTCTCAGAAACCTCCCGCGTATCCATCACATACGCCACGAAACCCTTACAGCCCTGTCGTAGACACTGCCTCGCCCTAGCGGCCGAACAAAAAGCTGATCCCGAACGGGTACCCTCGCCGTATACCGAAAGAACTCCCCCACATGGGTCTCGTATAGTCACCAACTGACGCTCACAGTCGATGACAGCGCCGAACCGGCTCAACCAGTCCATGCCCACGATGACACAGACATCCCCCATCGCGATAGGAATCAGGTCAATCGGGAATCCAACCCCGAAAATCTCTAGTACACATCCCCGAAGAACCTCCGTAGCACAAATCACCTTCTCGTCAGCTATAGAGACTCTCAAAGGTCGACTCAACGACTCACGACTAACGCCAATATGCTGACTAAAGGCCAAGGACACAAAGGACCTACTCGCATAATAACATAAGCATAACATATCGACATTAAAATAATTACATGAATTACAACATACCTGCCACAACATCGGGCGCAGCGCGGACCTCTTCCGCTGTCAGCTGAAAGGCTCTTCCCCGAGCCCTCGGGGCCTCGGCCTTCACCGGTCGAGTCGCAGGAACTCCGGCAGCAGGTGCAGATCCCTGAAGAAGCTGAGGGCACTCGGCCTTCCTATGGCCAGTCTGGTTGCAATGAAAGCAAACCGAAAATCCCTTAGGGCACTCCCTAGCAATGTGCCCCTCCTTGCCACACTTGTAGCAAGCACCAGATCGACATGCTCCATCATGACTCTTGCCGCACTTTCCGCAAGTGCGACCCTTCGAACCTCCTGTCCTCGAATCAACGGACTTGGTCCGCTTGGCTGCCGGCTGGAACTAAGCCGGTCGCCGATCCACCCGCTGAGACTCGGCCTCCTCCCTAGCCTGAGTCTCCAACTCGATCTCGCGCTTCTTGGCATTCGCCTGAAGCTCAGCAAAAGTATGGTAAGTGGAGTTTGACACAAACTCCCGAATATCCCTCCTCAAGACACCCAAGTATCGGCTCATCCGAGCCTGCTCTGAGGACACCAGCTCAGGGCAAAACATCGCCCTCTCATGAAACTTCCGTGTAATCACCGCAACAGAATCGGTACCCTGCTTGAGGGTCAAGAACTCCTGCACCAATCGTTCCCTCTCCACCGGGGGAACGTACTCATCCCTGAACATGGCAGTAAACCCCTCCCATGTCACCGCTGTAGTCTCTGCCAACGTGAAATTCGCTGTCACGAACTTCCACCAGTCCTTCGCTCCCAGACGGAGCTGGTTCAAAGCGAACCGTACCCTCAGGTGCTCCGGGCATGAACAAGTATAGAAGCACCCCTCTATATCCGCGATCCACCTCATCGCAGCAATCGGATCCTGCGTCCCATCGAACTCTGGTGGCTTCGTGTTGCTGAACTCTCGGAACAGCAATGAATCACCCCCCTGTGGCCTAGCAGCGGCCACAGCTGCGGTAGCTGCAGCGGTTGCAGCCTCAGTCAATGCGGCGTACCGCTCGTCGAACGTCTCCATCAGGGTGGTCTTGATAGACCCAAACATCTCCGGGATCTCAGCCCGGATCGCCGCCGCCACCTCCTCGTGGATCATCTGACGAATGTCCTCGTCACTCACACCGCTCGTACTTGCCCCGTGCCGCGGTCTAACCATGATATCTCTGAAATACAACATAAAACTATCAGAGATTCTACCGAGTATAATCGTACTCGACACGCAACCCTACTCAGTCCCAGATATCCAGGGATTCTTACTTGGGCCTCCCACTGACCCGGTGTCCTCGGTAGTACGGGCCCAATACTACCGACCACACCGCATCAATGTTCATCCCAAGTCCTCCTCCCCAAACTCCAGATAGTGAGTACTCTACTTCTGATACGCTCTATCTACCCGCATACTAGCAAAGCATCACATATAGGCAACTTCCCTAGACTAAGGCATCACAAATCAGGCCACTCTAGTCCTATCATGAATACCTAGTCTTCTAGCATGCATAACAATTCATATCATATAATATTGTAAGGTATTTTGGGAATCTTTTACCGTTCGGGCGCTGACTGATCGTACACACTGCTTCTTTCTTGCTTACCACAAAACTCATTTACAAAAGTTTATGCCTTTATTTGAAAAGTTTCCTCAAATCCTCGGTTTGAGTTCAGTTACCCCCGAAGGTGCACCCGAATCCCTCAAACCAAGGCTCTGATACCAATTGTAACAACTCAAATTTTTCAAACAAATTTTTCATTTTTAAAACATAATTATTTCCATTAAAAACAAGACATAAACAGTTTAATTATTCGGTCAATACAATTATTCAAACTCCCAAGATCATAAAACAATCTTCAGTGTGTATCGATCATGCCGGCGCCTTCCCACGGTCCTCGCTAGTACCTGAAATACATGCACAACAACTGTAAGCATAAATGCTTAGTGAGTTCCCCAATATACAACTTACACACATACGCCTTCCGGCCCAACCTTCCGGTCCATGTGTCTCAGGGGACTTCCGTCCCTGCTGGGTAAACCTTCCGGCCTTACCCACGCCGACCTTCCGGTCCATCACACATCCTCCGGTCCATGTGTCTCAGGGGACTTCCGTCCCTGCTGGGTAAACCTTCCGGCCTTACCCACGCCGACCTTCCGGTCCATCACACATCATATCGCCTTCCGGCCCATAATACATAGCACATATAACATATAACATACCACATATAGCATACATATCACATATCATATCCGACCTTTCGGTCACACAGTCAAACCCTTCCGGGTACAGTATAGTGAGAAGACTCACCTCGTAAGTGCTGAAAGCTAGCAACTCCTGAAATCACTCGCGCACAACCAACGAGCTACAACCCTCCTATAACATTACATAACTCATTAACACTCATATCATCTAAGTGTGACTATTCCTAAGAAGTCAGACTTAGGTCAACTCTGGTCAACGGTCAACGGTCAACTCGACTGGACTCGGCGAGTACCATGGCGACTCGGCGAGTCTAGTCGTCCTCACAAATTCCTGAATATTCCCTTTCTACTCGTCGAGTATTCCTCTTGACTCGACGAGGTCCTCGTGGAAGAATCGCGGGGCCACCCCGACTCCACTCGCCGAGTCTGATGAACAACTCGGCGAGTCCCAGTGAATCTTCAAGCTACTCGCCGAGTCTGAAGAACAACTCGGCGAGTCCATGCCATGCAGACGAGTAACTGCTTCCTGCGATAGGTCTTGTCCCGAAGTACACATGCATGGGACCTTCTGGACCTCTAAAGGCCCTAATACAATACTATAGTCGGGGGTAACAAGGCATTACTTCATCAAATCACTAAATGGGTTCTATAAACCCTAATTTCATAAATACATCAAAATAACAGATTTGGTCCGAGTATTACCTGAAACGCACTCTCTGTGTCCCCCAAATCTCAGGACTCAATCCTCCTTGATATTCCTTCAGCCAAATCCCTCTTCTTCTTGCCTAACCAATTCTTCCAAGTTCCAAAGCTTCCTCTCTTGCTCTAGGCGTCCACAGCGATTAGGGTTCCTCTCAATTGACCAAAAGACTGAAAATGACGGCCTAAGAGGCGTTAAATACGATCCAAACTGAACGGTTAGGGTTTCTGCTGAACAGCGTCGACTCGCCGAGTCCATATCTGGACTCGTCGAGTCCAGTCGCGGACCCGCGACCAAGTCCGCGATACTACTCGGCGAGTCTAGGCTCCAACTCGCCGAGTCCCCTCTTAAATCACCCCAAAAACATAATTTTAATAATACCTGAGATTCCGGGCTGTTACAACAGTGTTAATTTACGCGGGCCGTGTAAATGACAGTGTTAATTTACGCGGACCGTGTAAACGTAAACGTGGGTTTTAAAGCAGTTTTTCACCATTCTTAAAGGGTGGAACCGATTTTTTCTTGAAGGTGTCGATTTTGGGAGCAAAGAAGGCGATTTTCTAGAGGATTTTGGAGTTGATTAACACTTGGGAACATTTGATTTCATTTTGTAAGAACTTTAATTTCATTTTCTAGATTTGTGATCTTGTTCTAGTCATGAGTGGCTAGAACCCTAGTTTCTCCAACTTCATGTCTTGACTTTTTAGTTGTGATTTCAATCATGTGATTTGATGTTTGCTTCTAATTCCTACCTAGTGAATTTGATTTTGTTTCAATTGAATGTTTGATTCTAATTGTGATTCTTATTGGCCATTCGAATTAGGGTTAGGTCATTCAAGTTATCAAATTGCAAAATCCATAATTGTTTTGTGAATTGAACTAAGTAACAAACACTAAATTGATTTCCATTGAATGGATTTAGTGTAAATCTTATTCACATACACTTTTACACTCCCAAGCTTATGAGGAGTATTGGGTGTTGTTGGGAACATTCACATAAAGCTTCATGCAATCTTCCAATCTAATTCTAAGAGCTTTTTTAGATTAGGTTAGTAAGGTTAGGATTGATCAAAGAGCTTGTTTTGGTTAATTATTGTGGTGAATGGAAAGTGTTAGAGCTTGTTAACACTTTCAAGTACCAACTTAGGTGGAATTGAGTAGATATCATTTCATCCTTGGAATCACATTGTTAAATTGTCATGCATAGAGTTGGAGTTCTCACAAATCCTGAATTTGTTTCATTTAATTGATCATTTAGTTATTGCTTTATCCTCTTGTTTAAATCCTTGCATACCAACCCCCGATTTATGTGACCATTATTGTACCTTCCGCAAAAAGGTATAAACACTTGTCCCTTGTCTCTGTGGATCGACCCTGCTTACCTTGTACTACATTATTAGTTCATAGTAGTAGTGTTTAAGGAGTCATTTGTACCCTTTATTTGTTGGGTTTGACACGCCTAACAAATTGGCGCCGTTGTCGGGGACACGGTGTTACTAATTGTTTATGCCTAGATTTTTGTGAGTAGGTGCTTTAAAAAAAAGTCAGGTAGAAGATAAGTTTTCAATTGAAGGAAGTGGTGAGAAGGTTAATGTGTTGTAAAGTCCCACCTACTTAAAACAAAGCACATTTAGGGGCCAAGTCGAGCCAACGACTTAAAACAAGGGCAGCTAACCGGGAGGCAACCCGGGGTTATTTTTGTCCTTTCTTTAAAACTTTTTAGTGTTTGGTAATTTTTTTTAATGTCCCAAATGGTTTTAACTTATTTTTTATGCCTAGAAAATGAATCTCCGGCTCCAAAAATACTTCACGGGTAGCTTGAGGAGGATGAAGAGGAGGTTCATGCCACAATTGCGAGGCTCCAAGAACGATTCGGTAAATTCTTTCTATATCTTTAATCGTTCATATTTTACTTAAAATTCAATTGGTGTGCATTTGTAACTGTTTTGAACTCATTCTCAACCCAACTACCATTCTCCACCATCCTACTCTCAATAGGCCGACTATACCTCTCTCCAAGCATCGAGGACGATGCTTATTTTAAGCTTGGGGAGGGGCATCCATCCATGCATAAATCCCATTGCATGTAGTTTTGTACATATTGCATTAATTTTCATTTCATTTTCTTTTTCATTTTTTTTCTGCATGGAAAATTTTTCAAAAAAACCAAAAAGATTTTCTTTCTATTCTAATTTTTATTATTTTCTTTGCAATTTGTTTGCATCTAAATTTTTGCATTGCATTCATTGCATAAAAAAACGATCCAATCCTAAACAACCGAATCTTTTCAAAACAGTTGAGCTGGTAAGTAAGTCATGTGCCTTAAGATTGACTTGCTCTTTTTATTGAAAAATTTAAAAAGCAAGTTAATCGCACACGAACACACCTCCCGAAGCTACTCATGCAAAACAGAAAATGAGAAGATTGTCAACACTGGAGCATAACAGCAGGTATGAGTCGATTCTTTGGGACATATGACCGGTCTTATGAGTAGTAATGCTCAATTGAACTTAAAATGCCAAATTCAAAAGTTCATAAAAAGAATGCAAAATCTCAATGTCCCGCCTTCCAACGCTCTTAAAAGTCCTTTCTACTTATTCCCTTTTATATACCCTGCTTGAGGACATAGCTTTCAACTATACTTACGGGTTTTTGCATGTTAACATTTAGTCCCCCGAAAAATGTCTAGAAGTCCCTCACGGTAATAGACCGTGAGATGTCCCATAACAGAAAAGTTAAGGACGAAAATATAAAGAAATCGGCCGAATAAATAAATTAAGTATTATGTGTTAACTTAGTTATTTGTATTTATATAATAATAATAATAATGGATCTTTAAAAAAATTATTAAGTTAATCTGTGACCTTTGGAACTCGAATAAGTAAACTCCGAGGGGTGTTCTACACCTAATCGCCTAAAGCAAAATTGTTTGGGACTGATTGGGTTGAAAGTTCGCTACACGGGTTCCATAGAAAGTCGTGAACTTAATAACCAAATAAAGCTAATTTGTGGCCTTTGATGTTCGGGCAAGTAAACCCGAGGGATCCTTTTAAATCTAGCACACTAAGGTCATTTGATCTGGATGTGTTGGTTGAAAGCCCATTACACGGATTTCAAAGAAAGCCATGAGCTTTATTTGTAGGAAAATGTAATTAGGAAGTTTGTGTATATTTGTGTTTATAGTTTTATTGAATAATATATTTAGGAAAAATGATTGGCTGCCAAAAGATTCCTTTGGACTTGGATTTGAACTTATGACATTGGGACTGAATGTTAATTACTATGACTGGAGTAAGTGGTTTGAAGTTTGTAACCAATCTGGGTAAATTTTAGGGAATTTTTAGAAGATATTTTTTAGAAAAAGACTGTTGTTAATCAACAAATAGCTGGAGTCGGTCATTGTTATATTTTGTGAAACAAAGATGATTGAGCATGTTTTGTCACATAAAATTTCATGAGAGTAAGACCATAATTTGTTCCATGATTTAACTTCATGCTATTAAGAGGAAACAAGTGTTGTGATCTTTGATTCTGTTGAATTGCATTAGGGAGTGGCCAAAAGTCTTGTTTTTGCTGTTATATAATATTTTGAGACTTATGCCAAGTTGACTCAAGGCACGACAGGTACATTCTCAACTATGCTACAAAAACGAGGTTAATTGGGTTGGATCCTTTACATATTTGTTTTGGTTATTGCATTAAGTTTCAAAAGTTTTGAATTTCATTTTCTTTTCTTCTCTTTTATTTTATTTTCTCCGGTTTAAATTTGTCTTGTTCTTTCTTGAGGACAAGAAAGGTTCAAGCTTGGGGAGATTTGTTAGGTGCATTTTATGTACCCATTTTGTAGCTTTATTCCATAAAAGTGCATAGCATTTAGGTTTAAACTCATGCATTTTGCATATTTTTCGGGACTTTTCATGAGGCAATTTCTTTCACATACTTTTGTGATATTTCAAGGACTTTTGGAGGTAGGATATTGTTGGAGGAGGTAAATAAGAGTTGTAGACAAAATTTCGGGACTTGCGGAACACCGAGGAGCAAGATATCAAAAACAATGAAGATTTTGGCTTTACAGAGATTTACACGGCCGTGTAAATGCAAGCCTTGCGTTTACGCGGGCCGTGTAAACGTAGATTTCTGCGCAATATATTTTTGCATTTACACGGGCCGTGTAAATAACAGTGTTAATTTACGCGGGCCGTGTAAATGACAGTGTTAATTTACGCGGGCCGTGTAAACGTAAACGTGGGTTTTAAAGCAGTTTTTCACCATTCTTAAAGGGGGGAACCGATTTTTTCTTGAAGGTGTCGATTTTGGGAGCAAAGAAGGCAATTTCTAGAGGATTTTGGAGTTGATTAACACTTGGGAACATTTGATTTCATTTTGTAAGAACTTTAATTTCATTTTCTAGATTTGTGATCTTGTTCTAGTCATGAGTGGCTAGAACCCTAGTTTCTCCAACTTCATGTCTTGACTTTTTAGTTGTGATTTCAATCATGTGATTTGATGTTTGCTTCTAATTCCTACCTAGTGAATTTGATTTTGTTTCAATTGAATGTTTGATTCTAATTGTGATTCTTATTGGCCATTCGAATTAGGGTTAGGTCATTCAAGTTATCAAATTGCAAAATCCGTAATTGTTTTGTGAATTGAACTAAGTAACAAACACTAAATTGATTTCCATTGAATGGATTTAGTGTAAATCTTATTCACATACACTTTTACACTCCCAAGCTTATGAGGAGTATTGGGTGTTGTTGGGAACATTCACATAAAGCTTCATGCAATCTTCCAATCTAATTCTAAGAGCTTTTTTAGATTAGGTTAGTAAGGTTAGGATTAATCAAAGAGCTTGTTTTGGTTAATTATTGTGGTGAATGGAAAGTGTTAGAGCTTGTTAACACTTTCAAGTACCAACTTAGGTGGAATTGAGTAGATATCATTTCATCCTTGGAATCACATTGTTAAATTGTCTTGCATAGAGTTGGAGTTCTCACAAATCCTGAATTTGTTTCATTTAATTGATCATTTAGTTATTGCTTTATCCTCTTGTTTAAATCCTTGCATACCAACCCCCGATTTATGTGACCATTATTGTACCTTCCGCAAAAAGGTATAAACACTTGTCCCGTGTCTCTGTGGATCGACCCTGCTTACCTTGTACTACATTATTAGTTCATAGTAGTAGTGTTTAATGAGTCATTTGTACCCTTTATTTGTTGGATTTGAAACGCCTAACACCGCAATTCCCGTGACCGCTACTTTCGAACTAAAAGGCCATATTCTCGCTCAACTCAAGGAGATTACTTTTTATGGGAAGGATCACGAAGACGCCTACAAACACTTGGACGAAGTGAATGATGTGGCCGACTACTTTAATGTACCGAATGTCCCCTGCGAGGCCCAGCTTCTTCGCATGCTCCCAGTCACGTTCGAAGGAGCTGCAAAGGATTGGTTAAAGTCACTTCCTCCCGGATCAGTCACCACATGGGCCAATATGAAAGAGGAGTTCATTGATCACTTTTGTCCGCCCTCCAAAATAGCCAAGCTAAAGAAAGCAATTGCCAACTTCGAGCAACAGCCCGGTGAGTCTCTTTATGAAGCATGGGAAAGATACAAGAGTTTGCTTAGAAATTTCCCACATCACGACCTCAATAGCCAATAAGAGGTCTCCATTTTCTACGATGGATTCAATGTCACCACAAGGCAATTGCTAGATTCTCAAGGTCCGCTCACGAAGAAGGCGCCCCCGGTAATCAAGGAGCTAATTGAAGAATTCTCTAAGCACTCTAGAGAATACCATAATCCAAGAAACAAAGTAAGTCGGGGAGTAGTGAACGCGGCAAATGATAGCATAGCGGCGGTGATAGCTAAGCTTGATAGTCTTGATAGAAGAATGACAAAAATGGATCAAACAATCCATGCTATGAGGGTGGGATGTGAAAATTGTAGAGGGCCCCATCTCACCAAGGATTGTGATGTGGATGAGAATGGAAATAAGAAAGCTCAAGTGTTCTATTCAAGTGGCGATCGATACAACGAAAATTGGTGAAAACCTAAGAAGGAATGGCTCCCATACGAAGAGTATAAGAAGGCTAAGGAGGAAAAATACAAGCAGAAGGAAAGGGGACTATATCAAAGAGAAGAACCGGTAGAAAAGAAAGTTGATTTGAAAGAAATGTTCACTAGATTCATAGCCGCGTCCGAAAAGAGACATAATGATCACGATGCTGCAATACATGAGACCAGAGACATGCTAAGGAATCAACAAGCATCCATCCTCAACATTGAGAAACAGCTGGGACAGCTTGCACACCAAGTGAACGAAAGAAGACGGGGTCAACTTCCAAGTAATACCGAAACCAATCCGAGAATGGAGAATGTGAGTGCAGTGACCTCCAGTAAAGAAGAAATTTTCACAGATGCACAAAGGATCTCCAAGAGGAAGACAGAAAGGGCAGAAGAGTCGACTCCAGCAAAACCCGATCTGACTCGCTGAGTCCCTCTAATGGACTCGACGAGTCCGTGCGTGAATAATAAAACTGTCAGTCCTTTAAAGCCATATAACCCTCCTTTGCCATACCCAATTAAAGCCATGCCTGCAGAAAAATTCGAAGCATATAGAACCTTCATGAAGCATGTTAAAGCCTTACAAGTTAATATGCCATTTGTGGAAACAATGCTCCAAACACCAAAATACTTCAACTTGCTAAAAGGTCTTTTTGTTGCTAGGAAAGATTTGGCTGAAGTCGCGGAGGTACTATTGAGTGAGCTGCCCGAAAAGAAAGGCGATCCGGGGAATATTATAATTCCGTGCCAGTTTGGTAAAGAAGTTGTCACCCAAGCATTGACCGACTCGGGTGCAAGCATCAATCTGATGCCTTTATCTTTCTTTAAGAGGTTGAATTTACTAGAGCCGAGACCGGTAAATATGAAGATCCATTTAGCAGACAAGACAATAATTCATCCGCAAGGCGTTTGTGAGGATCTCCTTATTAAAGTAGACAAGTTTATATTTCCGGTAGACTTTGTGGTGGTTGACATGGAAGAAGACCCCAAAATTCCAATCATTTTGGGGAGATCATTTTTAAACACCGCATGTGCCTTAATTGATGTATGCGAGTCTACATTAACATTGAGGGTGGGTGATGAGTCCATAATATTTAAAGCTATGCCAGAAGCCAAGCAAAAGGAGGAAAGAAAAGAAAACATCTCACTGATCCATTTGGATGATGAGATATTACAAAAAGAACTTGAACTTTTGCAAAAAGAAGATCCAACCAAGTTTCTGCTACATTCTGGAGAGGATGGAGATGTTAACAAGGACTTCGAGGAGTTAGAAAAGCTACTGGAAGAATCCGACTCAGAAAACAACCAAGAAATGGTGGAATACGATCAGACTCGCCGAGTCACTTTACTAGACTCGACGAGTCCAGTCGAATTTGATAATAACTTGGACGGTTTGGATCTACTGGTTGCTAGTCCTCTGTATAATCTGGATTTGAAAATTTTTCCTCATTCTTTAGGAGAAGAAATAGAAAAAGAAGACATGGATACGGAAGTTCAACACACTTATATAGCATGTCTTAATGCAAACACACTTGAAGATGGGGTGAGCACAAAGAAAGAAGAGGAGGCAAAAGAAAGGAGGGTGGAAGCTGATCAACCATTCATTACCAAACCTAGAGCACGCAACTTCACAAAATACGAAGTAATTCAGTTTGAAGGAAAAGAAGTGCAAAAGAAGGTGAAAACGCATGGGGTAAAGAAGAAAAAGAGGAGAATGGAAGCCCAAGCAGCTGAGGATGATGCTGTGAAAAAGAAGAGAGAAGAAGCAAAACGGGCTTACAAAAAGAAGATTCACGCTTACAAAACGAAGTACAAACCACAAAAGACTAGGCGTGCATTCCCGATGCTGGAAGATGACGAGACGTAGATGGGAAGGAGTCCAGCTAACGACTCCTTAAAAAGAAGCGCTTGGCGGGAGGCAACCCGTTATTTAGAGTTTGCTTTCTTTTACTTTTTTAGTTTTGTTTGCAATTTTTCCTTCGTTTTTAGATTGTTAATTCCCCAATTCGTCGGACATGTCTGCTTGAGAGTGTGCATGGGCTAAGTGTGGGGTGAAATGGTTTTTTAGATAAATGACAAAAAATTTAAAAATTATGAATTTTTTTAAGAAACTCGCCGAGTTTGATCGTAACTCGACAAGTTTATATAAATTTCAGAAAAAAAAATTGACATCGCGACTAGACTCGCCGAGTCTGACCCCGACTCGACGAGTCGGTATTATTTACAGAAAAAAATAATATTGAAATTACTTTTACAACCGGTAACTAGGGTTTTAACCCTAATGAATCAGTTTTTTCACACACACTCGCCGTGCGCCTCTCTCTCAACTCTCTCTCAAGCATTCAAGTGTTCTACCATTTTTCTTCAAATTTTTCAAGTTTCATCACAAAAGGTAACGATTTTCTTCCTCTTTTCTGTTAAAAGCATGAGTTTAAGGCTATCTATAATGTGAATTGCATAGAAAGAATCGATTTTGAATAAAATTAGATTTCTAGGGTTTCGATTTTTCAAAGATTATGATGTTTTGCATGTTTATTCTTGCCTAAAAACCTTATATACATGTGTCTAGACAAAACCCTTGAAGAAATTTTGAGATTTCCTGGTCCAATTTAGACCAACCCGCCGACTGAATCGTGCAGTTCGTGCGACTCGCCGAGTCGTACATGGACTCGACGAGTCGAGTCGGGGAACATGTGCATGACGTTTTTAATTATAACCTGTGTTTCTGGGTTTTGTGTCTTTGTTTTGCAGAAAAAAATGTTCAGCATGGGGCAAAGTTCTGGGGGACACCAAGGTGGCTTTCCTTGGTTAAATTTCCCACAAATTGAGTCCGCTTCAACAATGCGGAAGTGGAAGAAGAAGTTAGCAGACATAAGGAAGAAGGAAATATATGTGCCCAACAGGATAGATTGGGATTGGTTGCAAGGAGTACGCTATGAAGAGGAGTTAGCTCCGTATCTTTTAAAGGAGTTTACCCACGAAGGAGAAACAATGATTTGTGATGGGTGGAGCCAGGTCTTTCGAATCCAAGAGCCGGTGTATTTGGAGCTATGCCTAGAATTCTTCTCCACAGTATCTTTCACGGGGGGAGTGGATTGTTATCACCCAACAAGTTTCAGTTTCTGTCTTGGTGGTGAATTTCATCAATGTCCCGTGCTCGACCTTGCCTGTCGATTGGGAATTTATGACCAGCCCTTGGTCTCAACCGATATCTTTCGGGCCTTTTTGGGGCAATCCCACATGGTGTTTCCCGATGGAGTTACTAGCACGGGGTGGTGGAACACGATTGGCAACAAAGTTTATATTCCAAAATCGGCACAAGAGGGGAGCATCTGATCACCTACGCACCGCCTTATTCATCGTCTCATTTCATCCACTATTAACCAAAGGAAGGATGATGACAAGGTTTCTAACCTTGATGTCTTCTATTTATGGAGCATTATCACACCCGACATTTTTTGTAATATTCCATGGTGTTTGGCTTCATATCTATCGGAGGGTGCGGTTAAGGATCGCAAAACTTTGCGAATCCTTGGTAGTATGTTTGTCACCCGGCTAGCCAACTCGTTTGGGTTGATGACCCGTGGTGCATGGAACTTTATGACGATGATTCCTACACCTCCATTCAATCCAATTCTTTTCCGGCGGGCCAGGATTATTGAAGATTATGGTGGTGGTCATTATGCTATACCGCATGATGATCCGGTTGTTGGTCCCGAAGCACCGGGGAGGAGGGTTCGTTCGAGGAGAGAGCGGGATGTGGAGGAAGAGCCGCCGGTGATTCCGGTTGATAATGAAGAAGTACCAATGGATTGGTACAATGTGGAGATGAGGCGGCTACAAGATCAAATGGCGCGGGGCATTAATTTTAGCAACCAATCACATATCCGGCTTTTCGATCATTTCAACATACCGCATATTGATGGCGGTAACTTTCCGTACATTTCATCGTGGGACGAGGTGATTAGTGCAAGAAGGAGTGGTGCGGGAGGAAGTGGAACAGCAGCGGATCATGACGAGGAGGAGGATTGATTTCTTTGCATTTTTTTTATTGAACAATTTTCAATTTTTATGTTTTTGTTTTTTTTATTATTCAGTTTGTTTGAATGTGTTCAGACTTTTTACTGTTTTGTTTAATGTGTGGTTGCTTTGATTATTTTTCAGAATTGAATTAGGAATGCTTGCATATGAGAGTTAAAGTTCTAGAGTCGAAAGGGTTATAAGAGTGATAAAGAGTCAAGGAAGGGAAGCATTAGAGTCAAAGTATCGAGTCTGGTCCTTAGGGACATGAGCGAGTGAGTCCAGAAGTGAGGAGAGAATTTTGAAGATTTATTGGAGGCTGGAATATGTGTAGAATTCCAATTTTTTCGTCCAGAGGTTTACTCGTCGAGTGCACTAAACTGACTCGACGAGTCGTCTTGTATTCTCACACACATGAAGATGTCCGCGCTTATACTCGACGAGTCACGTATATGAATCGACGAGTCATCCATTTTTAACCGAAGGGGATTGTTGATTTGATGCTGATACGAGTACCACTTGACCATTTATTCTTCCTATATTGATTCATGAAGATCTTATATTGTTTTTCCGTGTATTTGGAGCGACCCACACGAGATTTTGACACCCAAGGCATGGATGAGCTGTTCCCATGCCAAAGTCATCTGAAGATGGAGCTCAAAAGAAGAAAGATCACCCTCACAACTACTATCCCAGGGGAGTTTGTTCCAATTCCCTCTTTATTTTCTTTTTATGTTTTTATCATGCATAATATGCAATGAGGGCATTGCATAAAATAAGTGTGGGGTAGGGGGTTGGTTACATATTAGAAAATTTAGAGTCTTAATTTAGGATAATTTTAAAATTTGTTGCATACCAAAAATATTACTTAGGACTTAATTTAGAAAATTTTGGTATAAGCAAATTAGGATTCCATGTTAGAATTGTGTTGATGATTGCATGAAGACCCAAATGTTTAGTTGAGCCTATATACGTTCTAGTGCATTTGTGGCTTCCTTATTCTAGTGAAATCATGGGACAAAAACACGACCCTGCTCAGCCTGAGGGATGCAATATGTTTAGCAGCCTAAACCTGAAATGTATCCAGGAAGATTGTTATCGTTAGCCAATAAAGGTTGAGATTGAGCACCCCTGCTTAAGCATGTAGGGATTTGAGTGAAAAAAAGTGAGGTACATGTTAAAAAAAATAGAGAGAATTACAAGAAAAGTTTAAAGAATTTTGGAGCAATTAAAGTGAAGATCAAAAGATCAAAATTCCAAGAAATTCAAAAAGTTGAAGATACAAAAAAATCAAACAATAAAGGTGGTGAATTCAAAGAGATCAAAGATCAAATTATCAAGGAAATTAAGAATTAAAAAGAGCTCCATGGTGGTATCGAAAAGTGTAATTCTAGATTATGTATGCTTGGGTTGCTCAATTAAAAATACCTTGAGGGTAAGAGGTTTTCTGCGGATGGATTCGGAGGGTTGCATAAAATGAGCATAGTTCGGGGTGAGTGGGCGAGTGTTTATGAGGATTGTAAGTATTTGGAGTGTGAGAGGTCTTTAGGAAAAATTTTAGACACAAATGCATGCGTTGCGGTCTTGGCATAATAGCTGGGTTAGATTGGAGTTGTCATATATGATTCTAATGTTCTAAAATTTAGTTTTGCTTGGGGGGAAGCAAAACTCAAGTGTGGGGTATTTTGATATGTGCATATTTAGTTCATATTAAGTATAGATTTTTGTTCATTTATTAGCTAAATTATTGCATTTTATGGACAAAAGGTACTTAAAAGTGTTTGAATTATATTTTCAGTCCAAAAATGAAGCTCGGAAGCAGAAAGAAGCAGGAGAAGCGGTTGAGAGATCAAGAATGGAATAAAGAAGAAAAACACCAAAAATAACACCTACTCGGCGAGTAGGGTCGACTACTCGGCGAGTCCAATCGAAGAATCGAGAAGATAATGACTCGAGATCCCAGAGACTTATCGCAATACGGGGACTGAGAGATGGACTCGACAAGTCGCCACCTGACTCGACGAGTCGATTCGTATATATAAAGATAACTCCTCAGAACGATAGGGGAGAATTCTGAAACGATTTAGAAGAGTTTAGCTGCGATTAAGAAGGCAGAAAAACCCTAGAAGACGACGAAAGAAGTTAGAATTCAATCCCGAAGAGGAATTGAGGCAAATTTTCATCATTCCACTTATTCTTTTTTTTTTTTATCATTATGGTTAAGCAATTTGACTTTGTTTGTTTGCTGTTATTTACTTCAATTATGAGCTAAAACCTTAGACTTTTGTTTGGGGATACAAAGTTGACAATATGGTTTGATTGATTGGTAGGATTAATTCTAAGTTGGTGATTTTTTGTTATTTTAGCTTGCTAAAGAACCTTGTGTGTGAATAATAATTAATTTTCTGTTAATAGGAAGATAATTAATTAGCATGAACATCTATTGATTATTAACCTCATATGCTATGTGATCACTATGCAATATGTCTAGGATTAATGAATATGAAACTAGAATTAATAAGAAAATTGAGTAAATTCATGTGCAAGCTTGTAAGATGACCATCAAACAAGAAGTTAATTAAAAGAATAAATTAGTTAACTATTGCAAGTCTAACTTAATCCGAATAATTAATCTAGTAAATTTAATTAAATTAGACAACTGGCCACTGTTTAAGTTAGTTTATTTACTAAGGATTAGGGTAGTGAATACGAATCTAATCACTTGAATTGGTAACCAACGAAAGAATTAATCCATTGCACCTTTACCTTGAAATCAACCATAGAATCAACTAAGTTGAACTAAACAGAAGTTTCCTTCCAACGAAAGAATTAATCGATACCCTGCTTATTTAGCTATACCACAATTGAAAGGTTCACTGCCTTTTGTGTGTTATTTGATAATTAAAAGTAGGTTTAAAACTAAGTGAGTTTGCACACATTAGTATCCCTTTCCATAATTCGAATTGTGAGATTTGGCAATTAGTCTGAATTGTTTAGACACGCATATGAACTATCTAAGGCAAAGGTGTATAAGTTTAAGAAGCCTTGATAAAAGATTATCAAAGCATTGGGTATTAGAAATATGAACTTAAAGAAATTCAATAGGCATTGTTTTCCTGAAAGTTAAGTTGTTTCTGAATACATGTCAAAGCTAGTGGGAGCATAAGTGTTATGTTTATAACAATCATCGTGATATTGGGAGCATAAATGTTATGCTTGTATGATTATTAAGGCAAGTATTGCAAGTTAGCAATATTAATTATAGAAAACAAGAGTCATACTTTGCAAAGTCGCAAGGGTTGAAAAGTTGTTTTGCTATAATTAAGGGAGAGAATATTATGCTTCATTTCAAATCTAAAGGCTTAGGTTGTGGAATGTTAATAAATTTAGTCAAGAATACATAGTGCGTTCTCAAATTTCGATTATGATCATGGCATCCCTCTTCATAGTTCGAATTTTGAGAATGTGACAAATAAAATATTATGGCAAAAGATTGATAAAGTATCAAATCTTTATGTAAGACATTATGCATCGTGTCCCACACGCCACGGGTATAGGATCGATTGCAAATGCTATAATATTTGACCATTCTAAAATTTTCCAAATGTCTAGCGCATTTACAGGGAAAAAGGACAAGAATCGGTTTTGACTAAGATAATTAAACAACTATCAAAGGATGATCCAAAGTTCGCTGAGGATTGGTCGCTTGTGAATATTTGGAAGTATGGTATTGGATGGACCATATCGACATTATTATGAATAGATAAGATTCTATTGAGAATGAGTTGTCATATGGAAAATATGGAAATGTTTCCATATTAGGAGTTGGATATTGAGAATCAATGTCTAGATTAGAAACTTTTATGCAAAAGGATGCTCAAAGGAATGTACTTTGAGTGAGAGACATCACATCTAAGGAATTGTATTGTAACAATCTCTGATAGAGGACTTTGTAATTTCATTGACAATAGTCATTGTGACTTTAGTGCAGTGACATTACGAAAGGATCATTGCATAAAATGTTAGAATCTAGCATATTCTATAAGTGGCAAGAATTTGATATTCTTTCACTTGTGAAAAGGATTAGGAGTTGTGAAATGAGTATGATTGGAAATGTGTTCATTTGATCAATTTCACAAAGTAAGAATCATAGGTAAACATTGTGTGCATGCTAAGAGCATGGGACAAGTGTTGTAATAATTCAAGTAACAAGTTGATTACCCGAAACAACAAATAATGAGTAATCAATATGGCGATAAATAAAAGGTGTTTTATTTATACTCAAAGGTTTGAGGCCATATGGGATTAGTATTATTCTTGTGTTCCACTTTGCATGTTTTGACTTCCTGAATAATTTAATTGGTTCAAAACAGTCAAATTATTCAAACGGACCACAGTCGTTCATATGTTGGAAGTAGGTATGAATAAAGACTGTCATGAATTGATGTGTGGATTAGACATAAGCAAATGTTTGCTGCAACGTTCATGGGTGCTTATGAATATGATTTGAGCATTGGATTAAACCCACGCTCACTTGGATCACTTCGTGGATTTCATCACAAGTGATTGGTGAGACGATAATATCTTATATTCTTGAAACCGATATGTGTGAGTTGTATCTTGCGAATCGGTTGCACATTGATAATATGTAAACGCACCAGTAACTTGGTGTTATAAAACATATTGTTGTTTGTTATTCGGTGAGTAAGTGCAAGCGAGCATTTAATCAAAGTTTATCCGTTCCTTTTATTCAAAGTAGGATAAAAGCGATATCTTTGGGCCCCTCGATGATTTAGTGATGGTTCCTAAGCGCTTGGCCAAGCCGGGACTAATTTGATGTGTTCAATTGTAGTCTGTTGTCAGTCATCATAAATCGGAAATCGGGAAATAGTATAGAGAGAATGATTAAGTTCATGTCTCATATGTAACACCCAAAGTTTTGAAGGCCAAGAAAGGAAAGAAAACCCTAATTTTTAGGGGCGACTCGGCGAGTCCAAGGAGGAACTCGGCGAGTCCGAGCGGGATCCGTGTCGAGGAGTAAGTAACCGACTCGGCGAGTCAGCCAAGGTGACTCGACGAGTCTGGTCTGTGTGTGGAAAACCCTAAATTCGGGACTTGGAGCCTATATAAACGTCTTAATCTTCTTCCTAGGATTCCTTACTTCCTCTTCAGCCCTGGATACCAAACCCTAGCCGTCATATCCTTTGATTGAGCCATTTGTTGCCTTGGAAGGTGCATTAAAGCTTGGAGAAGTAAGAAGGAACTTGGAGGAACAAGAAGGGACTATAGATCTGGAGTTTGTGGAGCCGTTCTGAGATATTGAAGGTAATAAGTCGTCCCTCTCTCCTTTAGATCTTCCATGGTTGTGAGATTTGGGGCTTTTAAGCCATGGTTTGACACCCATTTGAGTTAGAAGTCGGATCTGGAGTTGCTACTTCAGATCCAAGTGTGTTATGGACTAGAGAAGCATAAAGTATCAGCCCTTGAGTCAATGTTGAAGCCCCTTGGCCTTAAAACCCTAGTTTATGGTGTATTTTGCTTAGATCTCCTTCTCTACACGTAAAGTTTGCAACTTTACGTGAGGAATAGGCTTGGGAAGGGTAGATCTACAGATTTGAGTCCCTGCAAGACTCAAAAGTCCTCTGCATGTATGAAGGACCGGATGGACTCGGCGAGTCCTTTGAGTGGACTCGGCGAGTAGCTTGAAGATGAGGAGGAACTCGACGAGTGGGATGAACAGCTCGTCGAGTCGGATGAAGTTGGGCATGAACTCGGCGAGTTGGAAGAACAACTCAGCGAGTCATGGACTGACTCGGCGAGTAGAGTCGCGAGGAGAAGGACTCTGGACTTATGAACTCGGCGAGTCCGTAGGGTGACTCGACGAGTAGGGTTGACCTGGAAGGTTGACTTTGACCAGGACTTTGACTTTGACCTGAGTTGACTTGGTTGTCTTTCGGGGGTCAATTAGACTCAGTGTTGCCTTGACATTGGTAGCTCGGAAAGCGAGTGGAGCAGGGGTTCAGAGAGTTGTCGGTCGGCAGCCAGAGGATTATCAGCAGAGTTCAGCAGTGCGAGGTGAGTCTCCTCACTGTTTGTATGGGTCTAAGGCACCAATGTCGGCCCATTTAGAATATGCATGAAAGACCAGGGGGCGGCTCCTGGCACACAGTATGTTATTATGTATGATAGGAAGACCCGAGGGTTAGCCCTAGGCAGTATGCATGAAAGACCAGGGGGCGGCTCCTGGCACACAATATGTTATTATGTATGATAGGAAGAACCGGGGGTTAGCCCTAGGCAATATGTATGAAAGACCAGGAGGTGGCTCCTGGCACACTGTATGCTCTTTAGCTAAGTAGAGTAGTATGTACGGTTGTCTTTGTGATACTTGCATAAAAGACCAGGGGGTGGCCCTTGGCACATGTCTGTAAGACCAGGGGGTGGCCCTTGGCACTTGTCTGTAAGACCCAGGGAGCGGCCCAGGCTTGACCAGAAAGACCACGCGCGGCCCGTGGCATAATGGCAAGACTATGTTTGGCACATAGCACCTTACTTGATTATAGATAAGTCGGTTATGTATGGCTCTTGGCTATGAATGGTTTGTATGGTATGTGGTATCTGGGGAACTCACTAAGCTTCGTGCTTACGGCTTTCAGTTTTGGTTTCAGGTACTTCCGGTAGCGGATGATGGAGCTCGGGATGATCGCATGGCACACACCATAGATTAGTCAGTCTGGGAATGTTTTACTCTGATAATGAGCATGTGTTTTGAAAACTAATACTCTGTTTATGTTTTGAAATGATGATTTTACTTTAAGTGATACTTTATTAAAAGAAATTTTTAGTTTTGAATTTTGGGACGTTACATCATATCTATACGATATCTAGAATGGAGGAATATATGATCCCTTATCTAAATGACACGCGTATCTGATAGGATCAGAGTTGACAGCGGCTTTAGAAAGCTACGATTGCAGATCAGGATCTGAAGCCATATGCAGAATAGTTTTTAGACTTATCCAAGTGGGAGACTGTTGGATTAATGTCTAAGTCCATAACTATTTTGGTATGTACTTGACCCGATGGTGCATGGTCCTTTTAGGTTGCCTTCACCAAAGCAACTTGATAGGATGAATTATGGAGAGAAAGGATTAATTACGGTTTATTAATATATTATGAGAATAATATATTAAAGGAGAAATCATATTGTTTAATTAATATTAGTCAAGAATTAATTGATAATTAATTTTGTGGCTAAAAGAGATTAATTAAATTTAAGGGACTGGAATTGTAATTATAAGATAATTGCAATTGGGCTATGGATTACCTTATAATATAAGGTTGGACGAATTCTATGGTGAAACCCATTAGAAATCGTCCAAGGCTTATTAAAGAAGGGTCCATGCGCTGCTTAGGGCTTAAGCAGTCAGTTTAGGGTTTCCTAGTTCAAAACCTTAATAGCCTATATGTATATAAAGGACCCTTAAGCCCCAAAAACGTGGTGGACATATTCCTTAGGGTTTTCACACGTTTTGGGCAGCCTCCTTCTCTTCTCTTGTTCATCCTCTTGCTCTTGGTGTTTGTGAGCCATTAGAGGAGTGACATTTGTGACTCTAAGCTTTCTAAAGTCATTACAAGGAGGATTTGAGATTGTTATTGCTACATAACAATCAAGGTAACATCTTAAACCCTATTTTATGTTAATATGATTAATTGCATGCTAGATCTAGGGTTTATAGCTTTGGATATTCAATTGCATGTTCATTAGACAAACTAGATCAAAAAGCTATTAGGGTTTGCATGTACACCATAGGAATGATGTATAGTCTTAAACCCATCACAAAGTTGGATGAAAAACATTCATGCTAATCAAGAAAAGTGACAGATTATAAGAATACCCCATTTATTTGTCAGAAAATAAACACCAACCACTACTGCTACCTACCACCAACCACCACTTCCACCACCACCACCACCGCTACTATCACCACCGTCACCACCACCACCAACCACCACTGCTACCGCCACCACCACTGCCACTGACAACCACCTATGCCACCGCCACCACTACCACCACTACCATTGTCGCTGCCACCTCCTCCATCTCCACCGCCACTGCCACCTTTACTGTCACCGTCGTCACTGTCATCACTATCTCCACTGCTGCCACTACCACCGCCACTACCTTAACCACCACCGCCACTACGACTACCATTACTACCGCAACCACCACCACCACCACTATCATCACCTACTACCACTACCACCGTCGCCACCGCTTCCATAATCATTTACACCGTCACCACTACCACCACCACCACTGTCACCTCCACCACCACCATTACCATCACCTAGCACCACTACCACCATTGTCGTCATCACTACCATCACTGCCACCACCGACACCGACACCGCTACCCTCATCGTCGCCATCACCACTACCGTCGTCATCATCATCACCACCACCACCACAACTGTCACTACCACTACCATCACCTACCGCCACCTTCACCACCACCGTCGTCACCGTCACCACCACCATTACCATCACCTAGCATCACTACCTTCGCCGCCACCACCACTACTACCGCTACTGCTGCCATTGCCGAGAATTTTTATATTTTTATAATTTATATAATGTATTTTTACATATAAGTTAGAAAATAAAGTAAAGTTAAGCAAAACATGTAAATGGTTGTCATTTTACATAGACTTCAATTTCATTTCCTACGAACCGAACAAATCAGGCATTAATTCTAATTCCATTTCCTGTCAACAAAATACGATATGAAATTGGATTCAAATTTCTGACAGATGTGTTTTCCAATTCCAATTTCAATTCCTTTAGAAACATCCCGCAAACCATAAAGCATGTTAGTATCTTTTGCACTCAATAAATAGCTTAAATGAATACTCGCCACCATTTGCTTTCTATTGATATTTTTATGATGATTAAATCGCAAATTTGTTCTGGAAGTAAGCTTAGTCATAACAAATAAATTGCTAAATGGTGTGATATTGTCAAACCAACTCCTATAAGATTTTTATATATACCTACTAAAAATTAAAGTAAATTACACGAATGGTTCTTTAGCTTTACAATTTTTCCCTAAAATGATCCTTACGAAACTTTTTTCTCTTAGATGGTCCCTATGGAGCAAACCTTGCACAAAATGGTCTTTACTGTTAATGTCCGTTAGATTAATCAGTTAAGTTGAAATTTTTTTGGATAAAAATTATTTCTGTTATTTTTTCAAACTTGCTTAAGGATAATTTGTGAAATTTTACACAATGAACATTTGAAATATTACAATTTTAGTCTCTTATTGTTTTTTCTTTTTACATTTTCGACCCTCTTTTTTCACAACTTTGTTACTATATATTTTTTAAATATATCAATAATTTTTGTTGTTTAGATTTTATCTAAAATAATTAAATTAAAATACATAATTAAATATTTTTGTTTTCTACTTTTTTTTATCTAAAAGTATTTGGAGCGTAAAAACATCATTTTATTACATTTTAGTTTTTATATGATGTAATTTTTAAGATTTATCTTCATTTATCTTATACAAATATATTTATTTTTTTGAAAAAAACATGATGTGTTATTATAAAAAATACGTTATTACAGAATAGTATGTTGGTATTTTATTTTAAAAATATAAGTATGTGGATTTGAGTTAAGGATAAAAATATATTTCGGTTTTGTTTTCACAATATAAGTACACTAAATTTTATATTGACTTGATATAATTTTTTTTGAACGGAGCTTCGATATAAAATTTTGATATATAATTTTAAAAATTATTTAGTTTTATCGATTTTCTAATATATTCCTTAATAAGATATAAACTTGTCAACGTGAAATGAAAAAATGTTTATTAGCTAATACGTAAGTATGCTATTACAAATGCTAAGATAATTAACCACGTGAACAATATGACATTAATTCCATTTAATTCATTTTATAAATTAGAATATAATAATATTTTATAAATCTATATAAATGGAATTAAACATAAATAATATCATATTAAACGGAATTAAACGAAAGTAATATGATATTGATTCCGTTAAAAAAATTATTTTCCATTAAATAAAAGAGTAAATTACACCCATTCCAAAAAGAAAAGTAAATTACATGAATGGTCATTTAGCTTGTCAGTTTTTTTCTAAAATGGTCTTTATGAAACTTTTTTTTTTGAGATAGTTCATATGAATAAAAACTATTTCTGTCATTTTTTATATTATTCATATAGTTCATTATTTTAGCATGTATAGCAACGAAGTTAACTATTAGTTAACATATGTTTTTAATTTTTCTTTGAAAAATTCAAGTCTTATTCCTTGAGGAATATTCTAAATTTGATAAACTAAATACTTTTTTTAAAATTCAATATCAAAATTTTATATCGAATCAATATAAAGTTTACTATACTTATATTATAAAATCACAACGGAAACATATTTTTATATTTAAACTCAAAACCACATACATATATTTTTAAAATAAAATAGCAATATATTATTATTTTTATAATAACTTATTTTTTATAATAACACATCAAATGTTTTTCATAAAAATAAATATATTTGTATACGATAAATAAAGATAAATCTTAAAAATTAAATCATATAAAAAGTAATAAAATCATGTTTTTACGCTTCAAATATTTTTAGATAAAAAATATAAAACAAAAATCTTTAATTATGTATTGTAATTTAAATATTTTAGATAAAATCTACACAACAAAAATTATTTATATATTTATAAAATATATAATAACAAAGTAGTGAAAAAAGATGGCCGAAATGTAAAAAAAAAAAAGTAAGAGATTAAAATTGTAGTATTTCAAATGGCCATTATATAAAATTTCATAAATAGTCATTAAGCACAAAATGATAGAAATAATCTTTATCCAAAATTCTTTCAACTTAACGGATTAATCTAATGGACATTAACGGTAATGACCATTTGTGTGTAATATTTGCTTTGTAAAAAAAGTTTATAAGAATCATTTCAGGAAAAAACTATAAAGCTAAAAGATCATTCATGTAATTTACTTTAAAAAAATATTTTGTAGTGAACAAATGTATTTGTTTTGCAACCATTTAATAAAACATAAACATTTTTAATCATTAATTTCATCTTTTATTGATATAATTACCTAAACAAATTCATTATTTTGTAGCCATGTTCTATACAAAAAAAAGGGTTTAGCAAATAACACTTTTCAAAATGAACAACATAAAATTACATATTTGACCTTCCCTTGTTAATAAGACTCCCCTTTAAAAGAGATTTGCTTCGTAAAATCTTGATAAGCTTGCAAAACCAAATCATCATCTTCCCATTCATCACGATAAGTCTCGGGTCTTTCTTTTCTACCCAAAGAAGCTGCAGAATACATTTTCTTTCTCCATTCTTCCGTTTTTGGGGACCCACATTGAGTGGCAATCCAGTCATTATACTCAAACTATCAAAAAAAATTAACACCCATAACCCCATATGTTATCAAATGGTATAGTTTGACTTTTAAAAAGTCAACGTCACTAATTTCGATTGATACTTGATAAGTTGACTCAATAGTCAATACCCACATTCTATACAGCAAAATAGCGTAGGAGCAAAAGCTTTAAGTTTGACTAAAAAAGTCAAAATTAAGTACCTGGTAGCCAGTCATATTATGCGTATATCTTTTTGGCACACCGGATGCTTGCAATGATGCATAAAATGCTTCGACATCTTTCATCATTTCATCTGGTGATGGCAGAGAAATTCTCCCTGATAATATGCCAGCAATCCATTCGCTTTGGAATTCAAATTGGGGGAAAGGAGCGATCTGTAAATTTGATTAACAAGAAAGTTTTTAATTGTTAAAAAATCGGAAGATGATGAATATGTTGAAAAGACGATGTTAACCTTCCATGGCAATCCAACGAAAGAAAGCCAAGGGGCTAATGATGGAGGGAAGACGTGCTTATAAAGTGGGCCCACCCGATTGTCATCAACTGTCACGATACCTTTGGTATCAAGAAATGGGAAACTATACTTGTACCTGAAGATCCAGTAAGGTATATATCAGTGTAGTGTTTATTTTTTATTTAATTCAGAAAGAAAAAGACCAAAGATACAAGAATCTTTCTTTTACCCTGTGCAATGTAGAATAATGTCAGCAGAGATCTTGAACCCATGTTGAAATGAGATACTACCATCTTCATTAGCACTCTCTACCTACATTAACATTATAAGGATGTTTCTTTTTAACTTAATGCAGAATAAAGAAATCAGAGTTTTTCCATTAATCAAATACCATAGGACGTAGCCAAATGTTGGTGAATCCAGGTAGTGATTGATCTTCTTCATTAGAGGTCGACCAAGATGCAATATGGACTTCCTTAGCAACACTTGCAATCTCTCTAGAAATATCAACAGCACTTGCAGAGCTCCCTATTATCACCACAACCTGTCAAACCCATTGCTCAACGATCAATTTGCTCAAAATCCGTGCTTGAAAACCCTAGAAGATACAATAACGATGATACCTGATCTTGGAAGGGCTCCGGTGTACGGTAATTGTGGCTATGAATCTGTTTCCCCGGCCACCGATCGGCGCCTATGAAGAACAAGATCTCACTTAAGATTCTTTCGATTTCAATTTTATTTAGAATTTAGGGGTATACAGTTTCAATTTGATGATCATGAACTTTGAACTAACGAAAAGGGTATTGAATCGAGAGAAGAAGAATGAATACCTGGAATCTGTGCGATTCGAGGATCTGTATAATGTCCTGTACAAACAACGACAGCATCAAAAGCTTCATCGAGATGATGTTCTTCTTCTTTTCGCTTTATTGATCTCACTTCCCACTTCCCGTTTTCTCCTTGCGAAACCCGGCTCACCTCCGTGTCAAATCGAACTAACTCGCCGATTGCAAACTCGGTGGCGTAATCCTTTAAATACTCCAACACTTCTCTGTGACCCGGGAACCTCCTTGGATCTCTGTGACCCGTTTTCTTTGCTACAAACGGGTACTCCCTCAAGCTCATTGCTTCTCGGGGTAAGTTAGTCCGGAGAGACGCGTAGAGACTTGAATGGACTACAGGACGATTTGGGTCGACGCCGATCGGATCGGGTTCGGTTTTGTTGGTGTATATCCAGGTGCCTCCGACTTGGGATTCTCTCTCGAACACGACGACGAAGTGGCCCTCGCGCCGGAGGTGGCGGGCAGCTACTAGCCCAGCTGCTCCGGCACCGATGACGGCGACGTCACGGGCGGCGATGGGAGGCATGGGAGAAAATTATTGGGTTCACATAAATTTTGGATTGGATATTTGATTGTAAGTAAAGAAATCGATGAGCAATCGTCGTCGATGACGACGACAATTCAGTCAATTGTTGAAAAAATAACAGAGTATCTCTGCAGTGAGGCAAGCCTTATTTTTTTTTTTTCTTGGGAAAATGGTTAAACGGCGAATGAAGTTTTCAAACCGTTCAAAAAACCTCAATCATGTTTTGTCTGTTTAAAAAAACTCAATAAACTTAACATTTTGTCTAAAAAGCCCAATGAAGTTACACTTTCCTTAGAGTCAAATAAGAGAAACAGATGATGTGACTTATTACCGTATTGGAAAAATGACTTGTTAGGCCAACGAAGTTTCCAAAACGTTTAAAAAAATCCAATCATGTTTTGACTGTTCAAAAAAACTCAACGAACTTAAACAAAACAAAATTGGGATTTTTTATACGGTTTAGAACTTTGTTGGACTTCTTAGACAAAATGTTAAGTTCGTTGGGTTTTTTTGAACAAAGAAAACATGATTGGAGTTTTTTGAATGGTTTGGAAACTTCGTTGGGCTTTTAAGTCATTTTCCCTTTTTTCTTTTGTTGTAAAATGGGCAACTTCAAGTTCATTTTTCTAGGGATAATGACTTGAAAGGGTAACGAACTTTCGACTTTGTTTACATTTAGTCACTAAATTTTTTTTCGTTATCTATTTGTCACTGAACTAAGGGTAAAATGTGAACAGTTTCAATAGTTTAGTGGCAAATAGATAACGAAAAAAAAATTTAGTGACTAAATGTGAACAAAATCGAAAGTTCGTTTCCCTCTAAAAAGTTCAATGACTAAATATGAACAAACTTCCTATTGTACTATGTTTTAGCAAATTATTTATTTTTGTTTAATTGTAGCAACATTTGTTGATGAAGAAATCTATGAAATAAAAAAAACAAAATATAACATCCGGATTTCTAGGTATCATAATTTAAGTATTTTTCTTTTGAGTTAAGAAGAGAGACTCGACGAGTTGACGCCTCAACTCATCGAGTAATGTCGCGACTGATGACTCAAATTAATGAATGGACTCGACGAGTCGGTGAGGCGATTCGACGAGTCCGCGTTGTTGGCAGAAACCCTAAATCTTTGGGCCCGAGCCATATTTAAAGGCACTTATGGCCTTCAATTGCGACTACCTTTCCCATAAGTGAGAACCCTAGCGAGCTTGAGTGTGTAGAGTGAGAGGAAGAGCTATCTTGAGCTTTTTGGTGTGATTTTGCAAGAAAGGAGAAGAGTTCCAGCAAGAGGGACCAAGGAAGGTTATTGTTCTGAGTTATTCAAGCAAGGAGCTTCATTCTGAGGTACAAATATGAACCCCTTTTCCTTCCCTATTGTGTAGATTCCATTTTGGGGTTAGGGCTTGAATCATTTCATCTTTGGGGTTTTGAATGCCTCAAACCCCTCTTGCAAGTTTGTGTTATAGATCTGGACCCTTCTAGGTCCAGAGAGCCGAGAATATGAAGCTTTAGTAGAGTAAACCTTGGGGTTTGAAGTTAGGAAGCATTTATGGGATTTTTATGGAATATATAGTTACTTTCATCTTACAAATAGATATGAAGTATTTTATATAAATTACGTGCTATGTGTTCATATTATTTGAATACTTGTTATCTATGCTGGATGAACGATTTTATACATGTTTTAAAAGATTTAAACGGTATATTTATTTTATATCTACAAATATGTTGTGGGTGAAACATGGGTAGATAAAATAGTTGATGTGTGATGAAATAAAATGATGAGAGATAGGTGATGATAATTAGGTAAATAGATGATGATGAATAGGTGATGTAGGATGAAAGGAGATACCATAACCTTAACCGGCAATGTGGCGATGTAGTCATCTACCAGAGTATAGATGGCGACCACGGAGTATTCTAGACAACCCAGTGGAAACACTAGCAGGCCCATAACATGTAGGTGATGAATTACGAGTTCATGCGATGTTGTAACTACGTATTCATGCGATGATACTCTAACCCCTTACTATGAATTACGAGTTCAGACGATGTTGTAACTACGTATTCATGGGATGTCACAAATTCCGCATGCCAAACCAATGGTCATAATTCACATCAGTGAGAATGATTCATTTTTTTGTAAAACCAAAATCAGATTGGAAATTTTGATTTTTTATTTTGGAAAATGTCAAACCATTGGTTTTTTATTTCGGTTTTGGTTTTTTGTTTTTTTTTAAATATAATTTCAGGTTTTTTTTAAATATAATTTCAGGTTTTTTTTTTATTTCATAGATTTCTTTATCAACAAATGTTGCTACAATTTAACAAAAATAAATAATTTGCTAAAACATAATACAAGAGGAAGTTTGTTCACATTTAGTCATTGAACTTTTTAGAGGGAAATGAACTTTCGATTTTGTTCATATTTAGTCATTAAACTTTTTTTCGTTATTTATTTGCCACTAAACTATTGAAACTGTTCACATTTTACCCTTATGACCGGTAACAGCCGGTCATAAGGGTAAAATGTGAACAGTTTCAATAGTTCAATGGCAAACAGATAACGAAAAAAAGTTTAGTGACTAAATGTGAAAAACATCGAAAGTTCGTTACCCTTTCAAGTCATTATCCATTTTTTTGGTTGGTATTCAGTGTCATCAGGTATATAATATTATAATGTTATCGGAATTAACTAATGTTAATGTTAATGAGGATTTAAATTACGATTTCATAAAAGTTGTATGATGTAAATTGTTGTATATAATGGTGAGTTTGATCCCGTAATGATTAATATTAATGAGGATTTAAATTACGACTTCATAACAGTTTTATGATGGAAATTGTTGTAGTATAAAAGAGCGAGTTTTATCCTTTACACATTAATATTAACGAGGATTAAAATTATGATATAAAAACATTATGGATGAAAATGAGGCAATGTTGACGACCAATGTCTCCATCCTCGTCCTCATCATCCTCGTCCTCATCCCCAAGCGGATGTTGGAAATCAAATCCTCTCTAATTCATAATTTGGGTTTTTTTTTTCGGTCTATTCCTAATCTATGAGCATAATAACTCAATTTATGTAAAAAAATAATGTCAAGTTTAATAAGTGATCGAAACCAGAAGCCATAATCAGATTGTGTTTACATCTATCATAAAGTTTAACAAACATCAAAGTAAGATGTGACTGTTTGGTATACGGGACCGTTGAACTCGAAGGGACAATTGACTAACTCTTGGAATTGTAAACATAATTGGGTATACAAACTTTGTTTGTGATGTTCTAATAAAGATCAATTCATGTTTAGTGGACTTAATTCAAATTCAATAAATTATCAATATATATATATATATATATATATATATATATATATATATATATATATATATATATATATATATATATATATATGAAAGTGAATATACCCTTAAAGGTATATAAGTTTAGGTAATCAAACTCACTATACTACATTGTTTTGTATCATATATGCAGTCTAATAGTCCAAAGTTCTTAAAATTCAACTCCTAATTTGATTCACTTCAAAGATTTTTATAAATTTCACTATTTTCTTCATCTTACATAAATTTCATTTTAAACTATAATGTATATAATCTGGTAGGTGTTCGACAGAAAGATGTGATGTAACATGAAGGTAATAGTGAAAATTTGAAAATCTTGAAAGTAAATCAAGTTAAAGATTGAAGTTTAACAACATTATAATGCATATATGATACAAAACGACGTATTATGGTGACTTTGAGTACTGATAACGTGCCCCTAGCACGGGCTAGAAGCCGCGCTCAGGACGCGCTAAAGACGCCTTAAGGCAGGCCACCAGTCCAAGCTACTACCAACATAGTTGTCGCGACGAAGTCTCGCGCCCGCCAGCATCCCTCTAGAGTTAGACGACCACGTGGAAGGCGCATCCCTCGTCGAGTGCCTTCCACTCAGCGACAAACCCAACGGCTCCAAGCGACAAGGAGTATGCTCTGAGCATTACTGCCTGAACCAATTACTAGCTCTAGCACTACGAGGAGCAAGATTAACCGATCAAGGCGTTAGATCACGTTGGACCTTATGACCTTGTCCCCGTACGGACTCGCAGGAGGTCTCGGTATAAAAGGCCTCCTCTGCCACCTCAAACGGTAAGTCGTTCTTTCCTAGCTCTCACCATACACTCTTAGTTCAGACACTAACTTGACCGTCGGAGCGTTTTCCTGGGAGCCCCTCCTGGAGAACGACTGACTGTTCTGAAAGATCTAGTATGTTCAAGAGTAATATTAAAATGATATTGCTAAATAACATATGATACTAAGGGTCACACTAACAACAACTTGATACAATTGATTATTTATTAGAAATTGATTGTAATAAATATTCACAAACTCTTTTAATAAATTGGGAAAATACTCGTTTCATGAAAATAATTATTTTACAATACAAGTAACGCATTATTTCATAAGATATGAATTAATAAGTTATGCACAACTTTTTGGACTAGTTGAAACCTTTTGTATTTTAGCAAAAGACAAAGTTTATATTTTATAAACTTAGATTTTATAATATATATATATATATATATATATATATATATATATATATATATATATATATATATATATGGCCAAAACCCTTTTAGTTAAGAGAGTTATGGTCTTTTGATTTGTTTATTAAAAAGAAATGGGTAAGGTGCAAGCATGGGGAGACAAGTAGCCGTATGTGCATGTGGTGCTTAATGGGTTAAGGACTTGTGGGTAATATTCCTGCTTTATGAAGGCTTTAGATGCTTTCATTTTCTACACACTCTCTTACATCATTTTTGGCCGAAATCCTCTAATTCATCTCACTCTTTTACCTTATTGCAAGTATTGAAGAGTTAAAAGTTACTTGCATTCTCTCTATAAGTCATACCTTTGTTTTGACTTAAAGCTTAAGAGTTGTAACTAGCATTACATCAAGTTGATCAATTGTTGGTGTCCTAAAGTTCATCCATCTTCTTCAACATTCAAGCCTCCCCTAGAGGATCCAAAGTTCATCAAAGGTTGTTGCTTCTTCTTCCATTTATGGTTGTGCTTTAAATCTTTCTACTTACAAGATAATCTTTGGTGGGTGATAAAATGTTTATGTTACTTATAAAACTCAATTCTTCTGTTTGGCATTATTTGTAGTTTTTGAAACTAGTTTTTAAATAAAACCCAACAGGTTCCTCTCTGTTGTGACCTCGTAGGTCTTCCCGGAGCACCCAATACATTTTTCATTGTGATTAGAACCATCATTCGAGATAATTAGAGGACCATGTCACATCATTTAGCGTCGTCCGGTGTGTGACCACAAGCAACCAACAACCACACATCATCAACCTTGAAGATGACAACATAAGTCACCAGTGAAGTCAGCGAAACGCTAGGAAGCCTAATCAGATCTATTATGTCATTATAATCAGACATCACTATCACTACTTCATCACACCCGTCAACAACCGTCGTAACCAATGCGCCACAGTCCGGTGGTCCAACGATGGTTTAAACTCCGATAAGCATACTTTGGAGGCAAACAATGGAGGAATCGATGCCTTTTCTCACTAAACCACCGAAAGCTTTTCCGTTTAACAACAATCAGGCAACGCCAATTTTCAGTAGCATGATGCCGCCGGTAGTACAAACCACCGGTGGGGCATTCGATTTTGCGCAAATGTCGCTCATGTTAGTAAACCAAACCATCGGTGAACAGGATATCACCCTTGATGCTACTCCGTCCACAACAACCACACCACTATATACGTCGTTAAAACTCTTTGATTTCTCTTACACATGGGGAACAAGTTAATGATGCCTATATATTGAATCATCTTCAATCCTTGACAACAATTGACTTATTGTTTTTTTAATATCATACGATTTCACAGACAAATCAAATCTAGAGCTTTCAGTTCTCACAATGTTATTGTTTCTTCTTTCTACTTAAAAATCAAAAGCATCAATTCTACGTTATTCTTGAAAATCAGATTTAAGTGCCTTATGCTTATAATCTCTGGAAAAAAACCTGAATTTTAAAGTCATTATTGTTTCTTCTCGAAAATCAAATTTTAGAAGCTCCAAAATCAATCATTGTTGAGCCTAATAAGACCCACTTAGACACATATGAATGACAAATAAGATGTGACTTAGCCACATCAGATTCCATGTAAGCAGTGAAAAATCAAAACATATTCTTCATTATTGTTGATTGTTTCTAACTACCTATTGTGGAAAAATCAAGTCTCTCCCTTGTTACTACATCAAAATTGGTCACGGTTTGTTGATGATTCTTATTAGGCTCCATCCAAAACACTTACATCGATGGCAAAGAATCTATAAATTTGAATTTTACATCTTGGTTGGAAACATATTAGAAGATACTACATCTCCTTCAATCTTCTTTGTCTGAAGAGGCGATGTCAGGGGTTTTAAGGCTCTCATCTTCTCGTGAAATTTGGTAAACCATAGAATTAGATTATAGCCATGAATCCATCGAAAGATTACAAAATCTCAAGGATTCTATGGTAAATTGAAAAAATGGTAATGTTTATGTTGCTGATTATGCTAAGTAATTCAAGAATATTGTGATAAACTTGCAGCCATTGATCAATTAGTATCTGAATTAAATATGGCCCATTGGTTCCTTTATGGTCTAGGACCAAGTTTTAAAAGCTTCTTTACTACTCAACGAGTTGTCCAGCCCTATTTCATGATTTGTTGCTCAGGCTTAGGGACACAAGTTATTTGTTGCTTTTCTTCACAGTTCAATTTGCTATCTAGTAGCTTTTACAACACAAAAATAGAAATATTCTCATGGTAAAGGTAAGTCTGGTTGGTTCTCTCACTGGGATTTTTATTCATCTAGAAGAAGTCCTCGCTGGCCACCATATTGTCTGCTTTGTCGCTGCGAGGGCCATTATGCCAATGCATGTCTTGATTTGGGATCTTTTGCTCAAAAGTCCTCCTACTCAACAATTAGTCCAACACAATCTTTTCATGCCAATTACAATATAAATGATCCTACCCAAGATTGGTATCAACTCGGGAGCCACGACTCATATGGCACCATCCACTACAACTATGGATTCTTTAGTCCCTTTACCGAGACCAAACATTTCTTCCTCCTGTGAAATTTCAAAACAGCACCAATTGTCATTTAAATTAATGAGAAATGTGCTTTACATGTTCTTGATATGGTACATTGTGATATATGGGGACCTTCTCCCGTTACTTCAAATGATGGTTATCAATATTATGCTTTATTCATTGGTGATTATTCAATATTTAGTTGGTTTTATCCCTTAAAAACTAAATCAGGTTTTTTGAGGTACTTAAATTCTTTCTAAAATTTTCTCAAACTCAGTTTTGTTGCAAAATAAAGGTGTTCAAAGCGGCAGAGGCAATGAGTTTCTAAACAATCAAGTTTGGGATTTGTTTATGGAAAATGGGACTCATCACTAAATGTCTTGACCATATACTTCATAATAAAATGGGCAAGTGGAAAGAAAGCATCGGCATATAACCAAAACAAGACTTGCAATGTTGTTCGGTGCGAACGCACACACGAATCTTTGGGTGGATGCTTTCTTCTTGGAAACTCATGTTATTAATCGCCTTCCCACCAAATTGTTACAACACAAATCACCATATCAGCTTCTCTTTCATTCGATTCCAAATTACAATAAGTTCAAGGTTTTTGGATGTCGAGTTTATCCATATTTGTGGCCCTATTCGGAGCACAAACTAGCACCGTACAACATTGCATGCATATTTATTTGTTAGGGAAAACATGCAATACTTGTCAAGACTTAGAAAAAATCTAATGCCACTTGCCAAGTTCTGATGACCCTTGTTAGGAAGTAATGCAGATAACAAGAAAAACTATAAGCACACAAAGACACAATATATACGTGGTCCGGTCAAGGCATCCTACATCCATAGGTAGGAAGGGAGTATTCTTTATTTCAAAGTTCTCAAACAGAGTTTATAAGCACAATTTACTAGAGATTCATCATACTCACTAAGGATTCAAGATACAAGATACTTCAAATGACTCTGTATGCATCCCTATTTATACCTGAGGGATCAGACCTAAAACCCGAATGGGCCAATCACATTAGCCCATAGGCCCATGAAAGGTGTCAACCAATCACAATCGGCCATGCAACATCTTCTGGAACGTCCATCCATGTTATACAACCTATGAGCATCAACAACACACATGATGGAGCACCTTGACCATAATGGAGCAACATGATGCACAGGTGGAGCATCATGATCATTAATGGCCCAACATCCATCATGGTGGCACAACATGATGTAATCCTTGAGCAATACCAACTTCTAAGCATTCTTGAATGATCTTTATCATCATAGAGGACTTCATAGGATACTTGGCTCATCAAGGACCAAGATGGTCCAACTTGCGCCATGATAGTGCAACAAGAATATGGATGGTGCAAGAGGCGTCAAGTGTGGCACAAGAACTTCTAGGTTGAAGCAACATCACCATCTTGGTGTAATAATAACATGCATGGCGTAACAAGGCCATGCCTAGCGCAACAACAAACTACATGGTGCAACAAGAGTATCCCATGTTGCAAGAGGGATACCCCATGGCGCAAGAGGGAGTACCTTGGAACAAGAAGGAGTGCCCTTGGCGCACCAACATCCTTCTTAGCCCAACTCTTCAATAGATGGGGCAACAAGGTCCCCTTTGTTGCTTCATATCACTCCCAAGTGCTCCAAAACCTCTTCTGTATTATCCGTTCCTTTGTCATTTGATTCGTTCCTTTGTCAGACAATCCATTCCTTTATCAGTTGACTCGTCCATTTGTCACATGTTCCATGAACCCCAAGTGCTCCGTTGAGTTCCAAGTACTCCAAATGATCCATGAACATGATCCAAATGCTCGATTCACATTTAACAATCTCCACCTATACTTGATCATCCTCTGAACTCCACCTCGAACAAGGACTTCCTCTTTCATCCTGTCATTCGTCCCCAAAGGGACCAACCCAGTTTCCATTCTAAGTGAATTGACATGGTTACTGGTCTGTTTCTTAACCATCGCCTTCCACTCCTTGAACAACCCAAACACTTCATCTTGGTCCTTTATCGTTAGAAAGTACACATAGGTCTTCCTTGATTAATCATCGAATAAAATTCACAATGTATTGACATCCATCATTAGACTTCACACGAGAGGGACCCCATAGATCTGAGTGAGAACTCTCGAGAATCTCCTTGCTTGAGTGTTGAACCGAACTGAACTTCACCCTAATTTGTATCTATTAAAAACAAGCTTCACTGGGTTTAGCATTTCCAGTTGCATATGCACTAAACAACCCCTTCTTGCTCACATATCCCAACTTATGATGCCACAACTTCCTTTCATCATCGTACTGATACAAGGATTGGGATATAGTCACCATTCCCTCAATCGTACAACCATCCATAATATAAATCCCATGAGGATTCATTCTTCCCTTCATAACTACAAGAGCATCCTTGGAGACTCTTAACCAGTCACCCTCTCCAGAATACTTCAATCAATCCTTCGCCAAAGTGCCAAGAGAAATCAAATTCTTTCAAAGTTCCAGGACGAACCACCAATCAAGTTTCCTGACCATACCATTATGCATCTTGATCTGCACTGTGCCACTGACCTTGATATTGCTCACCCAATCATCACCCATCTTAACTGTTCCATTCCACTCTTTGAAGGAGTTGAACCAGCCGTGATTGCATGCCATATGATAGGATGCTCCAGATTCCAAGACCCAAGCATCAACATAAATAGGTGTACAAACTGTCAAAACTTCACCATCATCCCCTTCATCAAAATTTTCATGAACCATGGCAACATTGTTGTTACTTGGTCCGACACCATTATTACCTTTCTCCAGCAATGTACAATCTCTTCTGAAGTTCCCATTTTCCTTTGCATTTATAACATTTTAGGTTGGCTTTAGATTCGGAACTTGACTTCCCTTTGGTACCTCCACCTCTATCTGATGTTCTTCCTCTGCATGCGAACAAACCGGAATTGGAAACTTCTTCTCCAACTGAAACTTTTCTTTTCAGTTCCTTGGACATTAAAGAATCCTTCACATCGTTCACAATAATCGTTGTCCTACCATACAACATGGTATCAACGAAATTCTCATAAGAATTCGACAGTGAACATAAGAGGACAAGTGCTTGATATTCATATTTAATCTTTACATTCATACCTTGTAAGTTCAAAATGATCCTATTGAAGTTGTCTAGGTGATCCTTCACTTGGGTGCTTTCTGACATTCTAAGAGTATACAAAAATTGCTATTGTTATAGCTTGTTTCTCATAGACTTTTTCTGATACTTGTCACACAATTTCTCCCAAAGCCCATCATCACTCGTTCGATCCATAACCCCGCTCAGTACTTCGTCTGTCAAACTCAATAGAATAGTGATATGAGCTCTTGACATAATATCCACCTTCCTTTCAGCCACCATGTCCTTTGGCATGTTTGCTTCTCCTTCCAGAGCCGTTTCACATCCTTGTTGAACCAGAAGAGCCTTTATCTATACATTCCACAAAGGGAAATCATTCGAACCATTGAACTTCTCCAAATTGAACTTATGAGATGCCATCTTCAATCAACAAAACACCAACTACAACTTTGATACCACTTTTCAGGGAAAACATGCAATACTTGTCAAGACTCAGAACAAATTTGATGTCACTTGCCAAGTTCTAATGACCCTTGTTAGGAAGTAATGCTGATAACAAGCAAAACTATAAGCACACAAAGACTCAGTATTTATGTAGTTCGGTCAAGGCGACCTATATCCACGGGCAGGAGGTGGTATTCTTTATTTCAGAGTTCTCAAACAGAGGTTACAAGTATAATTTACCATATATTCGTCCTACTCACTAAGGATTTAAGATACAAGACACTTCAAATGACTCTGCATGCACCCATATTTATACTTGAAGGATTAGACCTAAACCCTAATGGGCCAAGACCATTGGCCCATGAAAGGTGTCAACCAATCACAAACTGCCATGAAACATCTTCTGGAACATTCATCCATGTCATACAATCCATGAGCATCAGCAACACACATGATGGAGCACCTTGACCATAGTGGAGCAACATGATGTACAGGTGGAGCATCATGATCACTAATGGCCCAACATCCATCATGGTAGCACAATATGGTGTAATCCTTGAGTAATACCAACTTCTGAGCATCCTTGAACAATATTGATCATCATAGAGGACTTCATAGCATACTTGGCTCATCAAGGACCAAGATGGTCTAACTTGCGCCATGATGGCGCAACAGGAATATGGATGGCTCAAGAGGCATCAAGTGTGACGTAAGAACTTATAGGTTGGAGCAACATCATCATCTTGGTGTAACAATAACATGCATGATGCAACAAGGCCATGCTTGGTGCAACAACAAACTCCGTGGTGCAACAGGAATATCCCATGATGCAAGAGGGATACCCATGGTGTAAGACGGAGTACCTTGGCACAAGAAGGAATGCCATTGGCATAACAACATCCTTCTTGGCCCAAATATTCAATAGACAGCGCAACAAGGTCCCTTTATTGCTCCATATCACTCCCAAGTGCTCCAAACCCCCTTTTGTATGATCTATTCCTTTGGCACTTGATCCATTTCTTTGTCAGACAATCCATTCCTTTCTCAGATGATTAGTTCCTTTGTCACATGCTCTATGAACCCTAAGTGCTCCATTGAGTTCCAAGTGCTCTAAATGCTCCATGAACATGATCCAAATGCTCGAGTCACATTTAATAATTGTCTATTATACTCAATACAATTGGTACACATGATTGGATCTAAACACATCTCGAGTTTATATCACCCGACATGCAATATTTAATGAGGACTCATTTCCATTCTTGAAAAAAAAACCGTCTAGTTAACATTGCCACCTTAATTTTAAGCTCATATTATGACACCATTTCTCAATCAACCAACCCCAAAACAATTCTATACTCTCTTAACATAATTGTAGCCCAACAAATTTTTCATCATGCATACATGATTCGTTACCACCCACTCACCAAAATGAACCACTCACATCCCCTGAACTTTACTCACCAACCTTCCCTCCTACGCATTCATCTGAGTCCTCACCACTCAAAACTCCATCAACTTCCACATTACAAGTGTCCTTTCCCACCAAATATTCCTCTCGTATCTTCCTTAAATGCTTTGACACATCCCATGGTGACTAGAGGAAAACCAACATTGTCAAGATGAAGCATGCAATTTGTAACACCCCAAAGTTTGGAAAGTCAAGAAAAGAAAGAAGACCTCAATTTTAAGGAGAGACTCGGCGAGTCCAAAGAGGGACTCGGCGAGTCCGAGCGGGATCCGGGTTGAGGTGTTAGCGACCGACTCGGCGAGTCGGCCAAGGAGACTCGACGAGTTGGGTCTGAACGAGGAAAACCCTAAATCCGGGACTTGGAGCCTATTTAAGCGTCTCATTCTCTTTCCTAGGGTTCCTTTAGTGCCTCTTTACCCCCCAGAACACCCAACCCTAGCCACCATATCCGTTTTAGAGCTAGATCTTGCCTTGGAGAGTGCACTAAAGCTTGGAAAAGGAAGAAAGGCTTTGGAGGTGCAAGAAGGGACTGTAGATCCGAGATTGAGAAGACATTTCAGATCAATTGGAGGTAATAAGCTGTTGATTGGACTCCCTTTGCATCTAGATCTATTCTTATGTGTGAGTTTTGGTCATTGTTGGTATGTTATGTAACCAATTCGAGTTGGAGGTTCAGATCTGAGGTTGCTACCTCAGATCCATGTTGGTTTTGGTCTTGAATCCCCTAAAGTATCAGCCCTTGGTATGTTGAAGAAGCATGTTTGCCATAAACCCTAGTTTAGTGTGTTTTGAGCATAGATCTCTCAATCTACACGTAAAGTTTGCCACTTTACGTGGGGAATAGACCCTAGAAGTATGGATCTATGAGTTGGAAGTTCTGTTTGGCTCGAAAAGCCACTGCATGGATTGAGGACTGGATAGACTCGGCGAGTCCTTCGAGTGGACTCGGCGAGTAGCTTGAAGATGAGGAGGAACTCGACGAGTAGGATGAACAGCTCGTCGAGTCGGTTGAAGTTAGGCATGGACTCGGCGAGTTGGATGAACAACTCGACGAGTTGGTTGAAGATTGCCTTGGACTCGGCGAGTCAGATCGTGAAGCCTCAAACCCTTCGAGTTGAGACTCGAATCAGTGAGTCGGGTGGTGACTCAGTGAGTTGGACAGGACAGGACTTGGAGCTAGTTGGACTCGGCGAGTCATGGACTGACTCGGCGATTCGGGTCGCGAATAAGAAAGACCCTGAGCTTATGAACTCGGCGAGTCTTTAGGAAGACTCGGCGAGTAGGGTTGACCTGGAAGGTTGACTTTGACCAGAGTTGACTTAGTTGACTGTCAGACTAAGTGTTATATGTATATTGATAGCTCGGAGAGCTAGAGGAGCAGCGGTTCAGGAGATTGTCGAGTAGCAGCCAGAGGTTTATCAGCAGGGCTCAGCAGTTCAGGTGAGTTTCCTTCCAGTAGGAACGGGTCTAAGGCCACAATTCCGACCCGTTTAGCTAGTAGCAGTTTCCGAATTTTGATCTGATGCAGTATTTAGTATGTTTGATGCCTTCGTGGCTCAGACAAGAATTATGTGTTATGTGTTCCGGGCCACGGCCCGATGTAGAATGCAGTATATGTGTGTTCATGCTAGTTGATATGTTTATGCTATGTTCTGTTCAGTTAGCCCGGACTTCGGTCCGATGCAGGGGGCAAGGCCCCAGTTAGCCCGGACTTCGGTCCGATGCAGGGGGCAAGGCCCCAGTTAGCCCGGACTTCGGTCCGATGCAGGGGACAAGGTCCCAGTTAGTCCGGACTTCGGTCCGATGCAGGGGGCAAGGCCCCAGTTAGTCCGGACTTCGGTCCGATGCAGGGGGCAAGGCCCCAGTTAGCCCGGACTTCGGTCCGATGCAGGGGACAAGGTCCCAGTTAGTCCGGACTCCGGTCCGATGCAGGGGGCAAGGCCCCAGTTAGCCCGGACTTCGGTCCGATGCAGTGGGCAAGGCCCAGTATGTGCTTTATATGTTATTGTATGGTAGGTGGTAGTTTGGGGGAGCTCACTAAGCTTCGTGCTTATGGTTTTCAGTTTTGGTTTCAGGTACTCGGTTTTCAAAAGAGGAGCTCGGGAAGATTGCAAAGCACACACCATAGTCAGTTAGCCTGGGAATGTTTGACTCTGATAATGATATTATGTTTTGAATTTAATACTAGAAAGTTATGTTTGACTTATGATACGTTGTTTATAAATCTAGTTTTAGTAATGTTTTTAAAAGAAATTTTTAGTCGTGATTTTTGGGTCGTTACAAGTTGGTATCAGAGCCTTGGTTTGAGGGATTTGGGCGCACTCCTGAGTGTGTCTGAACTCAAACTAAGGAAGTGGTATATAGTTTTCAAAAGAAAAATCGTAGTTACAAAAGAATTTTGAGAAAAGAAAACAATTTTTAGAAAAAGCAAAAAGAGCTTTGAAAAGAGAAAAGGGTGTGGTGCATGCAATCAGCCGAGCTCGAGTAAGTACTCCCAATTTACCCATACAAGTTATATTATGATTATCAGTATCAGTTTCAGTTTCAGTATCAGTTTCAGTATCAGTTTCAGTTTCGGTTTCGGTTCCAGCTTCAGTAGAACAGCATGCTAGAATAGGACTAAGGATCTAGGATGATGCCTTATGTGCCTGCTTTATGTGTTCAGCTTTATGAAAATTGCATGCTAGTATTGAGTAGACAGCAGTAGGATAGCCTGTTTAGGTTATGCCTGGTAGCGCGAGCTTAGCATTGTATGCTAGTGTAGTTTCTCGTTATGAGAATAGTTTTGCCTGAGTATGTTTCCTTTATCCGAATGTTGCTTGCTTTGTGCTTTGTGGGACTCTGAGTGGTGGGAGTTAGCCATTAGGTGAATACGTCACATCACATGTGAGCAGGGTTGAATAATCTCGGAGTGCTAGATTTGGCCCTACTGCGCAGCTCTCGTTTGAGTCCAACCGTTGTAGGGACGAGACTTTTACTCGAAGGATTATCCGAGCCTCATTACATGTGATGGTATTCAGGTGGTGGCTAATTGGCATTACAATGAGGCCTTCAGCAGCTGAGGACTGGTTTGAGTAGAGTCAGAAGTTCCCTAGGGCAAGCCTGGGATAAGAGCAGCAGAGATTAGTAGTAGAGAAAAGGGGATTTGGTGGAGTTGAGGTAACTCTTGAGGAAAGTATGGATAGATGTGGAAGGTAGTAGGGGCCCATACTACTGAAAGCAGAGGATCCGTACTCGATTCAAGAGGGGCCGAGGAAAAACCAAGGAACTAGTAGAGTATGTGAGAAATTCCTCAGCAGTAGTATATAAATTGATCAGGATTTTGTTATATTTTCAGCATGGTGACATTGTGCGAGCTACCAGTTAGCAGTTCAGGTATCGAGGAGGGGTCTGGCTCGGGCTTTAGAGTCGGGCAGCTTGATGATTAGATGAGGGATTTCATTTCCGCCGAGATTATGCGCAACATCATTGATCAAACTCCGGTGATTTTCGGTTCAGTTAAAGAGGCCATTGTGGAGCTCATGGACAGTCATCTTGAGGCCTTTAAGGCCGGGATAGTTTCAGGGCAATTTGGGGCTCGTTTAGGCCCCGAATCTTATGGAGTTCAGGGATCCATCAGGGAGGGAGATCTCATTTCTAGTTTCTGCCATCATGGGACAGGAGTGAGCCGGGCATCCTGTCTTCAAGAGAGACCTTTGGATGACTGGATAGTTGAGGAAGTTTCGCAAGCCATTCGCAAGGATCTGCCCGACATGGTCGTGAGGATCACTGATAGATTGATAGCGAGGCTTCAGGATCAGACATCTATTGTTCAGTCAGCAGGCGTTGCCGTTGGAGTAACGCAGGAGCGAGAGTCGGGCAGGGAGTCGGAAGGGAAGAGGAAAATGGATGAGACTCAGGTAGCCACAGGTTCGGGTAAGAGGCCCAAGAGTTCGGATTTGAGAACGAGGAACTATCAGAACCGCAGTCGGTGCGGGAAGTGCGGAAGGACGCACATGGGCGTGTGTAGGCGTAGAAGTGGTGGCGATGCTGGGTGTTTCAAGTGCGGCCAGATTGGTCATTTTAGCAGAGATTGTGTTATTACCATCGCCCAGGGACTTGATCCGTTGTGTTTCCATTGCAGTCAGAGGGGCCACAAGAAGGCCCACTGTCCGAGTTTGTATCCAGCAGGGCAGGTGCCAGCTCCTGCCCTTGGGACTTCATGTACCGTTAGTGGTTGTCGAGGCCGGGCAAGGGCGCCTACGGATCGGAGCCGAGTTTTCCGGTAGGTTTCAGCAGAGATTCGAGCAGCACTGAGTAATGAAGGTATGTAACTTTTGTTTTCTGTCAGCTTATGTCATGATTATATTGTTATGGTTCTGCATCAATTTGTGGTATAAGTGTTGTGTTATAGTGTGGCTTGCTTGTGATTATGTTATATGCCATTTGCATACCTCGGATAATTGGTTGGTAGTTAAGGGATGTGCTCGTGTGGAGAAGGTTTCGGAGGATGCAGTAGCTGTAGCATGGTTGGGAGAGATTTGGTTCGTTTCGCTAGTTCGGAGGGGTTAGTGATTTGGATGGATTGGTCAAATTCCTACCTGGCGGGCTTGGGTTCCCCAGTAGATGTTTTGGAATGGTAGTGAAGATCAGGATCTCTTTTGAGTGTGAAGCAGCAAAGGGTAAGCAGGAACGAAGTGGGGGAGAACCCTCCGGGTATGCATGGATAAGAGTCACGTAGACTCAGAATGAGTGCACGGTCTCTGAGAAGGAATGGTAGTAGCTCAGTGATGGATGGGTTGAGAAGTTCAGAATTGGGAGTTCGAGAACTTTTTCTCAGCAGTTAGTTCATGTAATCGAGATGGTTAGAAGCTGGTTGAGAATCCAGGATTGGAAGATCACCTGTCGGACGCATGAGAGTCGGAATGAGGATCCTGAGATCGGGTAACAAGAGATGTTTCGTATTAGTAGCCAGTGTCTGAGGCAGCATGCAGGTTGCGTAGATTTAGGAGTTAGGAGGTTGGAAACTTCCCAACAATAGCTTCTTGTATCCGGATTAGTAGGCGGTTGGTTTGGGGACCAAGCCGAAGAATTCCTCGACGAAGCGCTAAGAATATCAAGGATATAAGATGTTGAGGTTGATGCAGTATTCGAAGACTAAGGGCTATTTTGAGAAATCGGGATGAGGAATCCCTAGCGGGACTAGGGATAGTCAGGATGTTCTCGAGATAGTGGTAGTGTTGTAAGTCTGCGGGGGTAGCCGTAGCATTCACTAGTAGTCAGATAGCAGTAGTAGTGTTGTAAGTCTGCGGGGGTAGCCGTAGCATTCACTAGTAGTCAGATAGCAGTAGTAGTGTTGTAAGTCTGCGGGGGTAGCCGTAGCATTCACTAGCAGTCAGATAGCAGTAGTAGTGTTGTAAGTCTGCAGGGGTAGCCGTAGCATTCACTAGCAGTCAGATAGTAGTAGTAGTGTTGTAAGTCTGCGGGGGTAGTCGTAGCATTCACTAGCAGTCAGATAGTAGTAGTGGTGTTGTAAGTCTGCGGGGGTAGCCGTAGCATCCACTAGCAGCCAGATAGTATTAGAGAGTTGTAAGTCCGCGAGCGTAGTCGCAGCCTTTTATCAGATTGGTAGGTAGCATGAGCGCGTGTTTGACGCGGGAAAGCAGTTGTACCCACCAGTTCGGGTGCAGCAGTGAGGATATGGGAATCTACGGGTTAGATTTCGGCTTTCCCAAAGGGATCAATTATGGCTAAGTCAGCAATTTGGGCTATAGATCGTCACGTCAGTTATGAGATCAGAGTCGCAGTGGACCGTTGGGGTTCGGGTATGTTGCGGGCTACCGTTAGTCTGGGAGCCATCATGTTGTGAGTCGTGGAATTGATGATGTCAAGATGTGACGTATGAACCCGATCGGTTGGATCGGAAGGTTGCTAGAGCCACAATGACAGGATAACTAGTGGAAACTAGTCCTGGAGGAAGATTTCGTTCAGAAGTCGTGGAAGCGACTAAGTGAGGAGTCCCTTGACTCCACAGTTGGGTTGGAGTTCAGCGTTTCAGGCAGCTCAGTGTTTCAACCAGTTCAGTGTTTCAGGTAGCTCAGTGTTCCAGCCAGTTCAGTGTTTCAGGCCGTTCAGCGTTTCAGCCAGTTCAGTGTTTCAGGTAGCTCAGTGTTCCAGCCAGTTCAGTGTTTCAGGCCGTTCAGTGTTTCAGTCGGTTCAGCGTTTCAGGCAGTTTAGTGTCTCAGGCATGTTCATTATTGCAGGCAGTTCAGTGTTTGGAAGGTTTCAGGGTTTTGGGTCAGTATAAGTTTTGTGTTGGAATGCAAGTGCTGACGGTATAGTTGGTTGATTTGGAAATGGCAAGTCTCTCTCAGCAGGATCAGTTGAACTTTCTGCCAAGTGTAAGTGATCTGTAAGGATAGCTAGGCAGGTAGCCTTTCTTTCAGGATGGAAGGCTCGAGTTAGCAAGATATGAGTAATCAGGTGGGATAAAAGCAAGTTGTTTCCAGCAGCATCGTTTCAGTATGAGCGGCAGAATAGATAAGAGCAGTATAGATAGTCGAAGTATCTTCAGGAGTCGCTGGAAGAGACTAGGAGTTTGCGATGGAGTGTAGTGACCGGGGGAGTCCGGTAACTCAGATATAGGGAGATTGGTTAGACCAGAGTAGTCTCAGTCCATCCGATAGGCGGATGGGAGGCAGCAGGATTTTCAGTCGGAGGAAGTAACGTTGAGGAAATTATGGAAAGGAGAAGGATTCAGTATGTTCCAACGGTAATGATCGACATGGTGAGTGGCTGGAGTGTCGGACAAAAGGGTGTTAGATTTTCCAGACAGAGAATTGGAGGCAGTTCGCAGGCAGTTGATCATAGCAAACTTCGAGGACGAAGTTTAGTTTAAGTGGGGGAGAGTTGTAACACCCCAAAGTTTGGAAAGTCAAGAAAAGAAAGAAGACCTCAATTTTAAGGAGGGACTCGGCGAGTCCGAGCGGGATCCGGGTTGAGATGTTAGCGACCGACTCGGCGAGTCGGCCAAGGAGACTCGACGAGTTGGGTCTGAACGAGGAAAACCCTAAATCCGGGACTTGGAGCCTATTTAAGCGTCTCATTCTCTTTCCTAGGGTTCCTTTAGTGCCTCTTTACCCCCCAGAACACCCAACCCTAGCCACCATATCCGTTTTAGAGCTAGATCTTGCCTTGGAGAGTGCACTAAAGCTTGGAAAAGGAAGAAAGGCTTTGGAGGTGCAAGAAGGGACTGTAGATCCGAGATTGAGAAGACATTTCAGATCAATTGGAGGTAATAAGCTGTTGATTGGACTCCCTTTGCATCTAGATCTATTCTTATGTGTGAGTTTTGGTCATTGTTGGTATGTTATGTAACCAATTCGAGTTGGAGGTTCAGATCTGAGGTTGCTACCTCAGATCCATGTTGGTTTTGGTCTTGAATCCCCTAAAGTATCAGCCCTTGGTATGTTGAAGAAGCATGTTTGCCATAAACCCTAGTTTAGTGTGTTTTGAGCATAGATCTCTCAATCTACACGTAAAGTTTGCCACTTTACGTGGGGAATAGACCCTAGAAGTATGGATCTATGAGTTGGAAGTTCTGTTTGGCTCGAAAAGCCACTGCATGGATTGAGGACTGGATAGACTCGGCGAGTCCTTCGAGTGGACTCGACGAGTAGCTTGAAGATGAGGAGGAACTCGACGAGTAGGATGAACAGCTCGTCGAGTCGGTTGAAGTTAGGCATGGACTCGGCGAGTTGGATGAACAACTCGACGAGTTGGTTGAAGATTGCCTTGGACTCGGCGAGTCTATTAGTGGACTCGGCGAGTCAGATCGTGAAGCCTCAAACCCTTCGAGTTGAGACTCGAATCAGTGAGTCGGGTGGTGACTCAGTGAGTTGGACAGGACAGGACTTGGAGCTAGTTGGACTCGGCGAGTCATGGACTGACTCGGCGAGTCGGGTCGCGAATAAGAAAGACCCTGAGCTTATGAACTCGGCGAGTCTTTAGGAAGACTCGGCGAGTAGGGTTGACCTGGAAGGTTGACTTTGACCAGAGTTGACTTAGTTGACTGTCAGACTAAGTGTTATATGTATATTGATAGCTCGGAGAGCTAGAGGAGCAGCGGTTCAGGAGATTGTCGAGTAGCAGCCAGAGGTTTATCAGCAGGGCTCAGCAGTTCAGGTGAGTTTCCTTCCAGTAGGAACGGGTCTAAGGCCACAATGCCGACCCGTTTAGCTAGTAGCAGTTTCCGGATTTTGATCTGATGCAATATTTAGTATGTTTGATGCCTTCGTGGCTCAGACAAGAATTATGTGTTATGTGTTCCGGGCCACGGCCCGATGTAGAATGCAGTATATGTGTGTTCATGCTAGTTGATATGTTTATGCTATGTTCTGTTTAGTTAGCCCAGACTTCGGTCCGATGCAGGGGGCAAGGCCCCAGTTAGCCCGGACTTCGGTCCGATGCAGGGGGCAAGGCCCCAGTTAGCCCGGACTTCGGTCCGATGCAGTGGGCAAGGCCCAGTATGTGCTTTATATGTTATTGTATGGTATGTGGTAGTTTGGGGGAGCTCACTAAGCTTCGTGCTTATGGTTTTCAGTTTTGGTTTCAGGTACTCGGTTTTCAAAAGAGGAGCTCGGGAAGATTGCAAAGCACACACCATAGTCAGTTAGCCTGGGAATGTTTGACTCTGATAATGATATTATGTTTTGAATTTAATACTCGAAAGTTATGTTTGACTTATGATACGTTGTTTATAAATCTAGTTTTAGTAATGTTTTTAAAAGAAATTTTTAGTCGTGATTTTTGGGTCGTTACACATTTGATCTTCTTGCTGTTTCTCCAACCCCAATGCATGTCACCTTACTTAGTACCCAAGAACCTCGTTGCTTTAAATCGGCATCTAAACACCGAGATTGGCGTGATGTAATGACCGAGGAAATTATGGCTCTTCATAAAACTAACACATAGACACTTAAAAATGGAAATGTTGTGGGGGTTAAAATGGGTGTTTCGAACTAAATTTAATGTCGATGAGAGTATTGATCATCATAAGGCACGCCTTGTGGCTTAAGGTTTTACGCAAATACCGAGTTTTGATTTCTCTCATACCTTCAGTCCCATTGTCAAAGCTACCACCGTTCACCTTGTACTCTCTCTTGTCGTGACAAATCAATGGCATCTCCATCAACTTGGCGTTAAAAACACATTTCTTAATGATCATCTTCAAGAAACTGTCTATAAGGAACGTCCTTCGGGCTATGTTAACTTGACTCATCTGAATTATGTATGTCATCTAAACAAAGCTCTTTACGACCTTAAGCAAGTTCCACACGCTTGGTTTCAATGGTTAAGTAGTTTCCCGGTACATCAAGGTTTCAAGTGTAGTCAAGCGAGCCAATCGCTTTTCGTTTTTTCATCATGGCTCATACCTTCTATACTTATTGGTATATGTAGATGATATCATTCTTACTGGCATGAGTCGTCACTTAAATGCTTCATGGACCGTTTCCAAACTGGGTTTTCCATAAAAGATTTAGGCAAACTAAGTTACTTCCTTGGTCTTGAAGTCTCATATACATCATACAGTATGTTCCTTAGCCAAACCAAATATGCTCATGACATTTAACTAAGGTCAACCTCCGCGATTCCAAACCCGTTGGGACACCACTTGACACCAATGATGTTTTTAGTAGTAAAGGAAATGCCTTTCATGATCCTACTTTATACAACTCACTCATTGGTGCACTTTAGTACTTGACTATTACAAGACCTGATCTTTTATTATGCGGTAAACCAGGCTAGTCACTTTCTTGACTCGCCAGCGGATAAACACTTTCAGATGGGAAAAAGGATCATGAGGTATGTAAAAGGCACGATTACACATGGGCTTTACTTCTCATACCAGACAAAATCCACTCTTGTAGGATACTCGGATGTCGATTGGGCTCATTGCATCGAAACAAGACGCTCCACTTACGTTTACTCAATCTTCTTTGGTGGAAACCTCGTGTCTTGGAGTACCAAAAATCAGCTACCTTTCTCACGCTCTAGTTGTGAGTCAAAGTACCGTGCAATGACTAACAACACAACTGATCTCATACAGACCACTAACTTGCTACATGATTTAAATGCCCTGCCATCTGAACAACCAAGATTACAGTGTGATAATTTAAGTGCCACCTTTCTCAGCTAAAATCCAATAGCACACCGACGAACTAAACACATCGACAATGACTACCACTTTTTACAAGAACTCGTTTCATCCAGCAAGTTACATACTAAAAAAATCGTGCCTACCAAGCTTCAAGCAACCGATATTTTTACAAAAACGTTTTCGAGTTGTTACGTATTCGTCTGCCTCCCTTCCGATTGTATTGGGGGGGGGGGGGGGGGGTATTGAAGATAAATAGTCACCGTGACTTTCTCTATGATTAAAAGAATAGTTATGAATTTCCTTTTTATGTGGTCAATATTAACGATACAATTCCATATATTGTTTCTAATTTACTTTGTTTCCTATGTAAATTACTTGTATTTATATCTCATCAATATACAAAAGATATGGTGGTGAAAACTATTATAGTCTAATGATGGGTAACCGGTTTAAGGGCAAAACAAATCAAAACTCAGATTTTAGGGTTCAATTTAACATGATCGGATCTGATAAATCAAATTAATTTTGATATTTTTTTTGATATACTTCTACTTTCCTATTCTAGGAGAGTTGAAGGGGCAATGGTGCAAAGAGTGAATAGCGTAGGGGTAAATAGGAAAACACAGAGAGGCTTTTTCGGCACCTTTTTGCAGAGATAACCGTCCCAAGAGGTCTGACTAGTCTCTTCTTTCATAACCATAAAATCACATTTCTAGAGAGAGAGAGAAAGAATCCCGAGGACCATATGTATGTGAGAGAGATGTGATAGAGACAGGAACTTTATATGCATACATTAACGCAAGATCACGTCTGTTTCACGCATACGCATCACCTGCGTATTTTAGTCACCGCCACAACAATCAGCGCTTCCTGTTTGATAGCTGTATCTCCCATCTCCAATCTCTCTCTGTTCTCTCTCTCTCTCTCTAGATATGCATATACATAAATAGAGAGAGGGGGCAACTGGGTTGCATTTATTTTGATCTTTTTGGATCACTCAATACACCCACCACACTAGTAATCAATCTCATGTCTCAATCCCTGTTCTTGCTAACGTGCGCAGGATGCCCCTGGTACCTTCCTTCCCTCCTCATCTTGTTAGGATTTGCAAGTTTTGTTGTATGATTTTGCATCGTGATGTGTATATATGTGAATTTGTTCAAACGGGTTTTCTGCAAAAAGCGATTTTTACGCCTTTTGATGTATAGAAATTGATTAATTGAATGAGAAACGAAAGACGAGTCTTTTTTCGTCTTTTGTTTAGGGATATTTCAAGAAAATGAGATCTCAGAGTTTGTAATTATCCTGAAACAAAAATGGTGTTTTGGACCATGAAATTCGAGTACCAAACATGGTATATCATGAGATGTATTCATAAGTTGTACCCTTTGCGTAACGAATTGTACATTCATGGTAAGGTCAATTTCACGATTTCCATATTCTTTTCGTTTGAACATTCTCTTGTACTGTTCTTACAGCTTAAAAATTCCAACTTTCATATTTCTAATTTCCATACGCGTCTTCCATGACTATGAACATGTATCATCTCTCCTTGGACTCTTAGCTTAAATACGTGTACTTTAACCCTCTCATAACATGCAACAGGAATGGGTTTTTAACCACAGCATCATATGGAAGTTCTTGCCTTGACATGATATCTTCTTCTTCGGCGTGATGATGCTGCATTTACAGTAACAAGTCGATCGATAAAAGTTTCTTGATTTAGATGGAAGGTTTTCTTGATTTAAATTCTTCCCCAAATCACCCTTTTGAGTATTTCAGAGGATCTTTAAAACAGACAATGCTCGATCATGATATCATATTCAAGAAACAAGTATGTGGGTCCCTTGGAAAGTCGTTGATGAAGAGTGATTCAAAGTATACAAGATGTGAAGCTTTTCCCATGAAGAGAACATTCACAGGAAATCATTCGGTAAATGACATTAAACTCCTTCTTAGATTGCATTAGCAAGAATGAAATGTTATTTGTGTAGTCGTTTAGCATTCTTATAAATATTTTTTGTGATGTGATGGGACCCACAAAATCCAAAATTTACATCCTTTGTTACATGATGTTTACTCATATGTTCTTCAGGCAAGATTCTTGATAGACAACTTGTTCTCACAAGATGATGATGATGATGATTTGAATCTTTCTTTGAGTATTGGGAGGAGTACCAATAAAAGAAGAAATTCTTGGAAGAACAAGATTATAATTGATCTTGAAGAAGAATCATCAGGAATAGGATCAAGTGAGGATGTTCAACCTGTTTTTTCACTTGATCAATCGAGTCACAAGTCAACTGATCATATAAATCAATATCCATGCCATGGAATGATCGATTGTTTAGTGAATGGTGTCAATTTGCATAAAGGTTTGTCAATCTATAGTCTAAACTATGTTCTTTTGACTTTGGGAAGTCAACCTTATTCTTTTAACCAAATTGACATGAAGGAATGACATTATACAACCATTTTATGTTTCTTGATTTACCATTTTAATGGGGTAATTAGTTAGAGAGTTCAAATCGCTACAGATCCTTCAAAAGTCAAAAGTCAAACATGGGCTTCTTTTGAGACCCTTTGATCTCTGGAAGTCAACCATATACAATTTTAAAAGGCAAAATTGACATGAATTCATTTTATACATGAACACCATATCATTCACAATCATAGTGTCACCATGCTGTTTGATTTCATAATCAGTCTTAGTTCCAAAACTTTGACAGTCAGTTTCTTTTCTAATCTGGAGATGTAGTCCGTTTGACTTTCAAAAGTCAAACACGTACGAAATTCTCAATTCTCATTTTTATAATCAAGATTCGTGCTTTTTTTCCCATTCTAAATGAAACCCTTTATGATCTTGCAGGATCCAGCGAGTTGCATGATGATGTCAAACAAACAAAACTAATGGATTTCGATCTCAACGAAGATCAACCCGATGAATCTTATCAATCAAACGAACCCTCATCAGATCTCACGGAAGAAAAGGAGAGAAATATCTCACAAGTGATGGAAGAAAAAGTGAAAAACGACTCGGATTATGCAACAAAAAAAGCAGCCTACTCACTTGTTTCAATCTCATTGCAACAAATTTCAAGTAATCAAGATTCCGAAAGCAAATCAGGGTCAAACGAGGTTGAAAACAAGAAAACAAGCCCACGAAGATCTTCTTCTATTGATTCTTACGAGTCACTTGTGTTGAAGCTAGAAGGAAGCTGTGTAGATGAAGATTGTGTAACATCGAAGGCGTTTGAATTAAATGAAATGGGTAAAAGTAAAAACGACAAAGGAATAAACTCAATAAAGTTAAGAAGAGGAAGGAGAATGAAAGATTTTCAGAAAGATATACTTCCTACATTATCGTCACTTTCTCGACATGAAATCTGGGAAGATATTAAGATTTTGGAAGGTGTGATTAGGTCGAGAGAATATAAGCGTCTGCAAAAAGCTAAAACGGAAAATGGGGATAACTATGTGAAGAACAAACGATCAAAAGTCAACTATGCTGGTCAAAGGTCTTGTTTGCCCAAAAGGAAATAGCGATTTCATATCCTAATGAAAAGGTGTAGTTAGTTATGAAGTAGGAAGCAGATAACGATTGATTCTTTGAGTGAGAGTGATTTCATAGCTTTTTGTTCTTGATTATTATTGTAGTTTTTAGTTTTCTTGATTCCTTAAAATCCAACTTTGACCATATCTTTATAATTTATTAGTTTTATTTTTAAAAGACGAATTCGGATAGAAAAAAAAGGGTTTGTTTTATAAATCTTCATCGCAAGGGAATGGCGTTGATATACATAATCTTCTTTGTACCCGAGGTGTTGGTGTTTCTTGATTTCTTCTAGTAGATGTCCTTTTTGTAATATAGAAGAGGAGGAGGTGGATCATGTATATTTTTCAATTGACAATTTTCTGGCCCTATTTGGACTTGATTTTCTTGTTAGACCATCCGTTATACCTACCACATTCTACTGCCACTAACATGAGATACTTACCACTAAATACACTATTTCATCTTATTTTTTTATTGAAATTTAATTCAAAAATACATTAAAAACATTTTTTTAATACTACTTTTTTCATTAAATTAAAATATCAAATTACATTAAATAAAAACTAAATTAATTGAAATTAAAAAAAAAAAGATAAAAATAACAATAAAAATAAAAATTACATTAGTTAAATTAAAAAAAATTAAAAAAAAAACTAAAAATTCCAACCATAAATAAAATAAACTACCCCCTATGCCTACGTCGGGCTCGAACCGACTCTTTCATTGCTTGGAAAAGTTCCAAGTCTTCGCCCTCAAGACCGTCCGCTTTCATTTTCAAGATTTCCATATCGGTTTTTGTTTGGAGTGTCTCTTGTGTCTCTTGAAATGATGTTTGTGCTTCGATCATTTTTTGTTCCATTCGAGTCATCACTTCGGCCTTCGTTTCTTGAAGTTGCACATATCGATCAAATGTATCGTCAAACATATCCATAACACTAGAATTCGAAGATGTTGACGTCGCTTTTTTTGCTTTATTTCTTCCAACGGGCCGACGAAGAGGTTGGTCGTTTTCAAGATCTATCGGATAGTCGTTGATGTCGATGTGTGGTCGGCCGTCCGATTGTTGATAAGTTCCATCGGGGTTTCTCGAACGCTTTGAACCGGAAGATTGGGAAGTTCCTTCTGTTTGCTCTTTCCATTTTGGGGCGTCTTTCAATTTTAGCCACGGTTTCATATACGGAAAAGCTTTGCGTGTTGGCGTTGTTTTTTCAAATTGGTCCATGGTCGCCTTGAAAACATCAAAATCGTTCGAGCCGCTTTTGCGTAAGTTTAGGAGGTTGTTGTAGATTCCTCCAAACTCGGTGCATTTTAGTCGAATATCTCGCCATTTCGATGTAATTTGATCGGCATTTCGAGTTTCACTTTCCATTAACTCGTAAAAAATGGCTTGGACTTTTTCCCAAAAACTTCCGTAAGGCTGGCTATCTCCTACAATTGGATCTTCAGAAGCCGCCACCCATGCCTCCGCTAACTTTTCTTCTTCTTCTTTTGTCCATGGGACCCTTTCTTGGGCGGTAGTTGGTCGGGCCAGTTTTTTTTTTCTTTTTTCTTTTTTGGTTGAGGTGGTGGTGAAGGTTGCGTTTCCGGAACAAAATCCGGCGAAAGTGGTGGTTGTGAGCTTGGTGGTTGTGAAATTGATGGTTGTTGTTGTTGTGACGATTGTTGTTGGAGTTGTTATAGTTGTTGAAATTGTTGAAATTGTTGGTATTGTTGTTGTTGGAAAGCCGGAAAAGGTTGATATTGTTGTTGGAAAAGTGGTGTTTGTTGGATAGGGGAACCACTTTGAAGTAGATTGATAAAACCGCCTTGAGGTGACTCCATAGTCAGGAATTGTCGAGGTGTTGTGTAACGCCCTGTTTATTTGAATAAATAAATAAATGTATAGAAGCCCTAAAATTAATAATAATTGAGCAAGGCATTAATTTTGAGTTAAAGGTCATAATTATAGAAGGTGGGGGTTAAAATGTAAGTTTTGGGTTAGTTTCGTAAATAGTTATGAAGGCAAGGGCTCCGTGGTAATTTATGGGACTTCATTTGAAGAGATTATGGAATATAGGGGCTGTTTGGTAATTTTCGTACCTAAAATGGGAAGGATTTAATGTTGAGGGTTCAAATGGTAACTTTTGGATTCCATTTGAAAGAAAAGTAAGGTGGAGGGACTATTCTTGACATTATGGCAATTGTTTTATATGTGTCGGGTATATATGCTTTACAAACCCTAACCCTAGCATCCAAAAGGAGCCGTCACCCTCTCCCTTTCGTTTAGCTTCCAGCCGCCATCTCTCTCTCCTTCGAATCCATTTTCCGATCAGATGACGCCGCCAGCGACCACCGTGCCAATGGAACGCCACTGTGACTTCCCGATATAGTGGTTAGAAGAAGCAAAACCCACCTCCAGTGAGTACCTCAGCCGCCATGCGTGAGCACCCCAGTCGTAGTCACTTTTTGGTCGCGTTTTTCCGACCAGCCGAGCCGCCGAGCGTAACAGCTTTTAGCTCCGAGCGAGGCCAGTCGACAGCGTGGCTTCCGGGTGTGTGTGGGTCGTCATTTTTCCGCCATCCTCCTCCTCCTTCTTCTTTTGCTGTCGATGTTCAGGGTCCGACTCGGCTGTCCGGCGTCGTTCTGACCACCCTTCGCCATCGTTTTCCCAACAGACGAGTGGCTGCCGCCACTCCGAGCAACCGATGTACGACGCTGCTGCCGCCTCTCCGGAGTTCTGCCATTGCCAAGCACCACCAGGTGGTGGTTGTGTTACTTTTCCAAGCATAAGGGCGGGTGTGTGTGTTATTTCAGTGATGTATGATTAAGATTGGTTGATCGGAAATTCGGGAATAGCCACTGCCACCACCGTGAGGTGGTGGCTGCCGCCAAGCATCGCTGCCGGCCACCATGGTGTGGCTATATGTGTGTGATTAGTTAGTGTGTGTGTGTGTGATTAGTTTAGTGTGTGTGTATGGTTAATTGAGATTAGCCTTGTAATATGTAACTTGAATTTTGGATTAATGAAAAGAATCAAAACCACCACCGTAAGGTGGTGGCCGCCGCCATAGACCGCCACTACCCGAAGTGGTAGTGGATGGTGCCCCACTAAGCAAACCCTAATGGGCTTAGATATTGGTTTTGGGCCTATTGGGCCATGCTTGGGTGTAAAACCCTAATTATGAGTATTTGGGCCTTGAACTTATTTGGACCCATTTTTGGGACATTGGGATTAGATTGTGAATTAAGCCCAAACTATTCTAGGCCATTTACCTAGTAGAGTAAAGGACTTAATGGACTAAGTCCTTAATGAGCTAATTGAGAAGGTCCTAATATCTGAGAAATCATCAGGACACACACAAGAATTATTTAATAAGTGAATATTAAATAATAATTATTGGCAGAAATTAATCTAAGCAATAATGGACTTAATGGATTAAGTCCCTAGTGTGTTAAGTCCTTAATGGGTTAAGTAAGAAACACTTAACCCTAGTTATCAGTTGAGGTGAAACCCTAATTTCACTTGGGCTTTGTGTTGGGCCATCCGAGAATAATCAAATGGACTAGAGTAATTAGTTGGGCTTTAGGGTAAGGCCCATATGAAGGATTGGGCCCAATTTGGAAAATTGGGCCATAGATGGGCCATAATTGGGGCCTAGATGGTTGTATGATATTGGGCCCTAGAATGATACATGTTGGACTGGATTGATCAATTGGGCCTCAAGGGAAGTCCATGTAGAGGTTTGGGCCCAATTTGGAAAACTGGGCCATATGTTGGGCTTTGATCCCTAGTTGACTTTGGGCCTATGGATTGGGCCTTGGGCTTGGGTAAGCCAAGCTAGGGGTAATTTAGTAGTTTTCCAAAGCATGTATTTTTAGTTATGTGTTAGAACCCAATTATTAATTGGGTGTTATTTGGTGTTGACAGTTCGGGAATCTGTCAGCCAGCAGCTGGGGTGGAGTCTACGGGACTTCAGCGGTGTGGGATTGTGTCTACGGGACTTCAGCAGTGTGAGGTGAGTTTCCTTCCAGTAGGAACGGGTCTATGGCCACAATGCCGGCCCGTTTAGTTAGCAGTAGTTCCGGACTTCAGTCCGATGCAGTAGTTCAGTATGCTTGGTGTCTTTGTGATACAGACATGGTATGAGTTATGTGTTCCGGACTATGGTCCGATGCAGTATCCAGTATATGTGTTTATATTATATGCTATGATTACGTTACGCTATGTTCAGTTAGTTCTGGACCTCGGTCCGATGCAGTAGTTAGAGTGCTTGATGTCTTTGTGATTCAAGCATGTTTTGTGTTATGTGTTCCGGACTCTGTTCCGATGCAGTATGTAGTATATGTATTCATGCTAGTTGATATGTTTATGCTATGTTATGTTCAGTCAGTTCCGGACTCCGGTCCGATGCAGGGGACAAGGTCCCAATCAGTTCCGGACTTCGGTCCGATGCAGTTAGTTCCGGACTTCGGTCCGATGCAGAGGGCAAGGCCCTGGTTAGTTCCGGACTCCGGTCCGATGCAGTTAGTTCCGGACTTCGGTCCAATGCAGAGGGCAAGGCCCTGGTTAGTTCCGGACTCCGATTCGATGCAGTTTCCGGACTTCGATCTGATGCAGAGGGCAAGGCCTTGGTTAGTTTCCGGACTTCGATCCGATGCAGTGGGCAAGGCCCAGTAGATGCTTTATATGTTATTGTATGGTATGTGGTAGTTCGGGGGAGCTCACTAAGCTTCGTGCTTACGGTTTTCAGTTTTGGTTTCAGGTATTCAGTTTTCAAAAGAGGAGCTCGGGAAGATTGCAGTGCACACACCATTTGTTCAGCCTGGGATGTTTATACTCTGATATACTTAACAGTTGTATGATATTTTGAGATACATAACTTATGGTTTTATATGAGGTTTATCGACTATGGTTTTTATTTTTAAATTAAATGAAATTTTCAGACTGTGTTTTTGGGATGTTACAAGTTGGTATCAGAGCCTTGGTTTGAGGGATTCGGGCGCACTCCCGAGTGTGTCTGAACTCAAACTAAGGAAGAGGTATAAAGTTTTCAAGAGAAAAACCATGGTTACAAAAGAATTTGAGAAAAGAAAACAATTTTAGAAAAATTATAAAGAAAAGAGTTTTAGAAAAAGCGAAAAGAGTTTTGAAAAGAGAAAAAGGGTGTGGTGCATGCAATCAGCCGAGCTCAAGTAAGTACTCCCAAATTACCCATACAAGTTTATGATCATTAGTTTAAGTTTCAGTTTTAGTTTCAGTTTCAGTTTCAGTTTCAGTAGAACAACATGCTAGTTAGGGCTAAGGATCTAGGGAGGATGGCTTATGTGCCTGTTATATGTGTACCAGCTTATTGAGAATTTCATGCTAGTATTGAGTAGACAGTAGTAGGATAGTCTGTGTAGGTTATGCCTGATAGTATGAGCTTAGCATTGTATGCTAGTACAATTTCTTGTTATGAGAACAGTTTTACCTGAGTATGTTTCCTTTATCCGAATGATGATTGCTTTGTGCTTTGTGGGACTTTGAGTGATGGGAGTTAGCCATTAGGTGAATACGTCACATCACATGTGATCAGGGTTGAATAATCTCAGAGTGTTGGATTTGGCCCTACTGCGCAACTCTCATTTGAGTCTAACCGTTGTAGGGACGAGACTTTTACTCGAAGGATTATCCGAGCCTCATTGCATGTGATGGCATTCAGGTGGTGGCTAATTGGCATTACAAGGAGGCCTTCAGCAGCTGAGGACTGGTTTTGGTGGAGTCAGAAGTTCCCTAGGGCAAGCCTAGGAAGGTAGAAGCAGAGATCAGTAGCAATATAGTGACTTGGTGGAGTCGAGGCAGTTCTTAAGGAAAGTACGGATAGATGTGGAAGGTAGTATGGGCCCGTACTACTGAAAGCAGAAGATCTGTACTCGAATCAAGGAAGGCTGAGATGAATCCAGGGAACTTGTAGTGTGTGAGATCCCTCAAGTTTGGATGAGTACTGTGATGTTAGTGATGGCATGTTGCCGATTATAGTGACGCTGCGTGGTAGACCAGATGGTGGTTTTGGTGTCGAAAGGGGATCAGGATCGGACTCTGGAGCCGGGCAGATTGATGTTCAGATGAGGGAGTTCATTTCCTCTGAGAATTTCGCGCAATATCATTGACCAAACTCCTGTGATCCTCAGTGTGATCAAGAGGGCATTATAGAGATTTGTGCTGAGAGGACGAGTGCATTCTGCACTGAGATAGCAGTCATGATAGAAACCCGTACGTTGATGTTTCGAGAATTCAGAGTTTGTGAGGCTTCAGATTGTCATGGGGGTTAGGGACTCCGTTGTTAGCAGTAGATGGTTGGCAGATGTTGCCAACACTTTTCGTACCAGACGTTGTCTTGAAAGGAGACAAGATCCGACTTACTTCCTGTCACCTGAGGGATAGAGCACGAGATTGATAGGAAGAGGTCGGTAGTGAGTTGTGTGATGATGCGGTTAATGCTAGGTCATGGGATGACTTTTAGACCAGATTCTGGGCAGAGTGTGCCTAGGAGTTTGAGTTGCAGCAGTTGGCACAATGGTTGTTAGATCTCCACCAGAAGACTGAGACTGTGGCAGAGATCACTGCCAAGCCTCGAGAAAGAGCTTATATGGTACCACAATATGCAGCAGATGAGGAAATGAAGAAGGTAAGTTATCAGAACATATTGTAGAAGGATAGCAGGGAGATAGTGAGTATCTCGGGGTGCAAGACCCTGAATGATATGACTTCTAGAGCTCGAGAGCAGGATATTGACTTAGAGCACATTGGTAGAGGGAACCAAATCAGTTGCTTATAGTGAGGGGCCTCGGGAGGAGACCATAGATTTCAGATTAGCTGTCGAGAGACCAGCAGGACCATATTCGGTGCAACACTTGCGGGATTGGGAAGTACAATGTCATATTGGTTTATTCCAAGACTGAGGAGCAGCACGAGAAGCACCTGAGGGAGGTGCTAGAGATTTTGAGGAGGGAGAGAATTTTTGCAAGGTTCTCTAATTGTGAGTTTTGGTTGTGCGGGGTGCAATTTCTTGGGTACCTTGTCAATCAGAAGGATATTCTAGTCGATCCGGCCAAGATAGAGGCCGTGATACAGAGGAGAATTCCGAGGTCTCCAACTGAGATTCAGAGCTTCCTGGGTTTAGCATGTTATTACCGGAGATTTATTCAGATTTTTAGAAGTTATGTGATCTTTTGGACTAGCTAGTGTTGAAACACTAGCAATGGTAAAGTGTGGTTTCTAGCAGATTGGTCATGGGTGGTGAGAAGGATTGGGAATTCTTCCAGTTTTGTGTGCTGTAGGGCATTAGCTGAATCAAAGTGGGGGAGAATCACCCAAGGATTCAGAAGCGAGGCAGTTTTGAGACTAGGATAAGTTTCGCATCCTTATTGGGAAGGAAGATAGCCCAAGCGGTTGTATGGTTTGAGGATAGTGTGAGATGGAAGTTCGGAAAAGCTTGCCATTAAAGAGATCGTGTTCACGTGATGTTACTAGCAAGCCTTAGGGAATCAGGTTTGGGATTCCATTCAGGACACGAGTTCAGTTGAGTGCAGGGCAAGCGCGTGTTCGATCCAATATTAGAGTGTTGTAAGTCTGCGGGTGTAGCCGTAGCATTCACAAGATTAGCAGATAGTACTAGAGTGATGTGAGTCTGTAGGTGTAGCCGCAGCCTTCACTAGGTTGATAGATAGCGTGAGTGTGTTGTTAAGATGCAGAAAGAACAGTAGTACCCACCAGTTCGGGTGTAGCAGTGAGGAAATGGAAATCCACGGATTGGATTTCGAAATTTCCCAGACAGATGAGACCTGGTTAAGCCAGTGATAAGATTGTAGAAGCGCCACTATAGATATGAGAGCAATGAAGCAGTGGACTGCTTAAGGTCATTTATGACATAAGGCTACAATTGGTGATGTAGCAATCGCGTTTAGCTTTGGGTTTGGTGACATCAGGATTCGACGCATGGAACGAATCAGTTAGATCAGAAGGCCGTTAGGGCCACAATGTCAGGATAACTAGTAGCAGCTAGATCCATAGAAGGATTTCGTCCAGAAGTCGTGCGAGGTGGCTAAGTAGGGAGTCCTTTGGCTCTGTAGTTGGGCTGGAACCCGATATTTCAGATGATTGGCGGAAAATTGAGACCAGGTAGGTCTCGGTAGATGTCAGGAAGCAGCCATGTGGCAGCATACAGTTTCAGGCAGTTCAATGTTTCAGGCAGTTACAGCTCTTGGGCAATGTTAGTAATTGTGCCCTAAGTTGCAAGTACTGACAGGATGGCTGGTTATTGGGAAGTGACAAGTCACTCACAGCGGAAATAGCTGAGCATTGGCCAAGTATAAGTGATCTACAGGGATAATTAGGTTTGAGAACCTGTCTTGTACCGGGTATTTTCGAGCTAGCAGAAGTTGAGTAGTCAGTTGAGAGATAAACAGGCTGGTTTCATCGATAATAATTTGGTATGAGTGGTCTGTCAGGGAATCAGACCATCTCAAGGCAACAAATATCAGACGGAATAGATGTGATCTTGTCGCGAGGGTTGGTTACAGATACCCTAGAAAAGCTAGGGTGTGCCTAGGATGGTGATCAGGTTATTAGAGTGGTTTGAAGTGAAAGGAACGATAATGAATGATTTCGAGGACGAAATCTAATTTAAGTGGGGGAGAGTTGTAACGCCCTATTTATTTGAATAAATAAATAAATGTATAGAAGCTGTAACACCCCAAAGTTTGGAAAGCCAAGAAAAGAAAGAAAACCCCAATTTTTAGGGGAGACTCGGCGAGTCCATGGAAGGACTCGGCGAGTCCGAGCGGGATCCGGGTTGAGGTATAAGCGACCGAATCGACGAGTCGGCCAAGGTGACTCGGCGAGTCTGGTCTGAGCAAGGAAAACCCTAAATCCGGGATTTGGAGCTTATTTAAACGTCTCATTCTCTCCCCTAGGGTTCCTTTACTGCCTCTCTAGCACATATCACTAAACCCTAGCCGCCATAATCATTTTGGAGCAAGATCTACCCTTAGTGAAGCTTTTGGAGCTTGAGAGAGAAGTTAGTCTTTGTGGAGCAAGAAGGGGGCCTTGGATCCAGAGTTGGTGGAACATTTATGAGCATTTAAAGGTAATAAATCGTAACCTTCCCTCTTTTGTTTAATAGATCAACCTTGGCTATGTGATTTGGGGATTTTATGCCATGCTTAAGAACTATTTCGAGTTAGAAGCCTAGATCTGAAGTTGCTACTTCAGATCTGAGTGTATCTTGGCCCAGAAAGTCATAAAGCATCTGTTCTTGGGTTGATAGTGAAGCCTCTTTGTCTTAAATAATAGTTTGGATTGTTTTAAGCCTAGATCTCTTGATCTACACGTAAAGTTTGCCACTTTACGTGGGGGATAGGCCTTAGAAGTATGGATCTATGAGTTGGAAGCCTTGTTTGGCTTGAAAAGCCACTGCATGGATTAAGGACTGAATAGACTCGGCGAGTCCTTCGAGTGGACTCGGTGAGTAGCTTGAAGATGAGGAGGAACTCGACGAGTGGGATGAACAGCTCGTCGAGTCGGATGAAGTTAGGCATGAAATCGGCGAGTTGGAAGAAAAACTCGACGAGTCTATTCTTGGACTCGGCAAGTCAGGTCGCGAAACCCCCAAACCCTTCGAGTTGAAACTCGAATCAGTGAGTCGGATGGAGACTCAGCGAGTTGGACAGGTCAGGACTCGGGAATAGTTGACCCGGCGAGTCATGGACTGACTCGGCGAGTCGAGTCGTGAATAGAAAGACCCTGAGCATATGAACTCGGCGAGTTATTAGGTGGACTCGGCGAGTAGGGTTGACCTGAAAGGTTGACTTTGACCAGGAGTTTGACCTTGACTAGAGTTGACCTAGTTGACCTTTGGAGGTCAGTTGGACTAAGTGTTATATTGACATTGGTAGCTCGAGGAGCTAGTGGAGCAGCAGTTCGGAGTCAGAGGTCGGGTAGCAGTCAAGAGGATTAGCGGCATCAGTTCAGCAGTCTCAGGTGAGTTTCCTTCCAGTAGGAACGGGTCTAAGGCCACAACGCCGACCCGTTTAGCTAGTAGCAGTTTCCGGATTTTGATCTGATGTAGTATTTAGTATGTTTGATGCCTTCGTGGCTCAGACAGGAATTATGTGTTATGTGTTCCGGGCCACGACCGATGTAGTATGCAGTATATGTGTGTTCATGCTAGTTGATATGTTTATGCTATGTTCTGTTCAGTTAGCCTGGACTTCGGTCCGATGCAGGGGACAAGGTCCCAGTTAGTCCGGACTTCGGTCCGATGCAGGGGGCAAGGCCCCAGTTAGTCCGGACTTCGGTCCGATGCAGGGGGCAAGGCCCCAGTTAGCCCGAACTTCGGTCCGATGCAGGGGACAAGGTCCCAGTTAGTCCGGACTTCGGTCCGATGCAGGGGACAAGGTCCCAGTTAGTCCGGACTTCAGTCCGATGCAGGGGGCAAGGCCCCAGTTAGCCCGGACTTCGGTCCGATGCAGTGGGCAAGGCCCAATATGTGCTTTATATGTTATTTTATGGTATGTGGTAGATTGGGGGAGCTCACTAAGCTTCGTGCTTACGGTTTTTCAGTTTTGGTTTCAGGTACACAGTTTTCAAAGGAGGAGCTCGGGAAGATTGCAATGCACACACCATAGTCAGTTAACCTGGGAAAGTTTGACTCTGATAATGATAATATGTTTTGAATTATTACTCGAAAATTATGTTATGACTTATGATACAGTTTTTTATAAATATAATTTAGTAATGTTTTTAAAGAAATTTTTAGTTGTGATTTTTGGGTCGTTACAGAAGCCCTAAAATTAATAATAATTGAGCAAGGCATTAATTTTGAGGAGTTAAAGGTCATAATTATAGAAGGTGGGGGTTAAAATGTAAGTTTTGGGTTAGTTTCGTAAATAGTTATGAAGGCAAGGGCTCCGTGGTAATTTATGGGACTTCATTTGAAGAGATTATGGAATATAGGGGCTGTTTGATAATTTTCGTACCTAAAATGGGAAGGATTTAATGTTGAGGGTTCAAATGGTAACTTTTGGATTCCATTTGAAAGAAAAGTAAGGCGGAGGGACTATTCTTGACATTATGGCAATTGTTTTATATGTGTCGGGTATATATGCTTTACAAACCCTAACCCTAGCATCCAAAAGGAGCCGTCACCCTCTCCCTTTCGTTTAGCTTCTAGCCGCCATCTCTCTCTCCTTCGCATCCATTTTCCGATCAGATGAGGCCGCCAGCGACCACCGTGCCAATGGAACGCCACTGTGACTTCCCGATATAGTGGTTAGAAGAAGCGAAACCCACCTCCAGTGAGTACCTCAGCCGCCATGCATGAGCACCCCAGTCGTAGTCACTTTTTGGTCGCGTTTTTCCGACCAGCCGAGCCGCCGAGCGTAACAACTTTTAGCTCCGAGCGAGGCCAGTCGACAGCGTGGCTTCCGGGTGTGTGTGGGTCGTCATTTTTCCGCCATCCTCCTCCTCCTTCTTCTTTTGCTGTCGATGTTCAGGGTCCGACTCGGCTGTCCGGCGTCGTTCTGACCACCCTTCGCCATCGTTTTCCCAACAGCCGAGTGGCTGCCGCCACTCCGAGCAACCGATGTACGACGCTGCTGCCGCCTCTCCGGAGTTCTGCCATTGCCAAGCACCACCAGGTGGTGGTTGTGTTACTTTTCCAAGCATAAGGGCGGGTGTGTGTGTTATTTCAGTGATGTATGATTAAGATTGGTTGATCGGAAAGTCAGGAATAGCCACTGCCACCACCGTGAGGTGGTGGCTGCCGCCAAGCATCGCTGCCAGCCACCATGGTGTGGCTATATGTGTGTGATTAGTTAGTGTGTGTGTGTGTGTGATTAGTTTAGTGTGTGTGTGTGTATGGTTAATTGAGATTAGCCTTGTAATATGTAACTTGAATTTTGGATTAATGAAAAGAATCAAAACCACCACCGTAAGGTGGTGGCCGCCGCCATAGACCGCCACTACCCGAAGTGGTAGTGGATGGTGCCCCACTAAGCAAACCCTAATGGGCTTAGATATTGGTTTTGGGCCTATTGGGCCATGCTTGGGTGTAAAACCCTAATTATGAGTATTTGGGCCTTTAACTTATTTGGACCCATTTTTGGGACATTGGGATTGGATTGTGAATTAAGCCCAAACTATTCTAGGCCATTTACCTAGTAGAGTAAAGGACTTAATGGACTAAGTCCTTAATGAGCTAATTGAGAAGGTCCTAATATCTGAGAAATCATCAGGACACACACAAGAATTATTTAATAAGTGAATATTAAATAATAATTATTGGCAGAAATTAATCTAAGCAATAATGGACTTAATGGATTAAGTCCCTAGTGTGTTAAGTCCTTAATGGGTTAAGTAAGAAACACTTAACCCTAGTTATCAGTTGAGGTGAAACCCTAATTTCACTTGGGCTTTGTGTTGGGCCATCCGAGAATAATCAAATGGACTAGAGTAATTAGTTGGGCTTTAGGGTAAGGCCCATATGAAGGATTGGGCCCAATTTGGAAAATTGGGCCATAGATGGGCCATAATTGGGGCCTAGATGGTTGTATGATATTGGGCCCTAGAATGATACATGTTGGACTGGACTGATCAATTGGGCCTCAAGGGAAGTCCATGTAGAGGTTTGGGCCCAATTTGGAAAACTGGGCCATATGTTGGGCTTTGATCCCTAGTTGACTTTGGGCCTATGGATTGGGCCTTGGGCTTGGGTAAGCCAAGCTAGGGGTAATTTAGTAGTTTTCCAAAGCATGTATTTTTAGTTATGTGTTAGAACCCAATTATTAATTGGGTGTTATTTGGTGTTGACAGTTCGGGAATCTGTCAGCCAGCAGCTGGGGTGGAGTCTACGGGACTTCAGCGGTGTGGGATTGTGTCTACGGGACTTCAGCAGTGTGAGGTGAGTTTCCTTCCAGTAGGAACGGGTCTATGGCCACAATGCCGACCCGTTTAGTTAGCAGTAGTTCCGGACTTCAGTCCGATGCAGTAGTTCAGTATGCTTGGTGTCTTTGTGATACAGACATGGTATGAGTTATGTGTTCCGGACTATGGTCCGATGCAGTATCCAGTATATGTGTTTATATTATATGCTATGATTACGTTACGCTATGTTCAGTTAGTTCTGGACCTCGGTCCGATGCAGTAGTTAGAGTGCTTGATGTCTTTGTGATTCAAGCATGTTTTGTGTTATGTGTTCCGGACTCTGTTCCGATGCAGTATGTAGTATATGTATTCATGCTAGTTGATATGTTTATGCTATGTTATGTTCAGTCAGTTCCGGACTCCGGTCCGATGCAGGGGACAAGGTCCCAATCAGTTCCGGACTTCGGTCCGATGCAGTTAGTTCCGGACTTCGGTCCGATGCAGAGGGCAAGGCCCTGGTTAGTTCCGGACTCCGGTCCGATGCAGTTAGTTCCGGACTTCGGTCCAATGCAGAGGGCAAGGCCCTGGTTAGTTCCGGACTCCGATTCGATGCAGTTTCCGGACTTCGATCTGATGCAGAGGGCAAGGCCTTGGTTAGTTTCCGGACTTCGATCCGATGCAGTGGGCAAGGCCCAGTAGATGCTTTATATGTTATTGTATGGTATGTGGTAGTTCGGGGGAGCTCACTAAGCTTCGTGCTTACGGTTTTCAGTTTTGGTTTCAGGTACTCAGTTTTCAAAAGAGGAGCTCGGGAAGATTGCAGTGCACACACCATTTGTTCAGCCTGGGATGTTTATACTCTGATATACTTAACAGTTGTATGATATTTTGAGATACATAACTTATGGTTTTATATGAGGTTTATCGACTATGGTTTTTATTTTTAAATTAAATGAAAATTTCAGACTGTGTTTTTGGGATGTTACATGTAGTATCTAACGCAAAAGCATTATCGGGTTTGCAATATCTGTAGTTTGGAGGGGTATTTTGGTTGGGATCCATGATTTTTGGTTATGAAGATGTAGTGTGTAGTTTGTGTATAGAGAGAGAAAAGAATGGTGTAAAAAATAAGGAGTAAAAATGTTGTATTTATAGGTAAATAAATTGTTTATTTATTATTATTTTTTTTTACAAAACTAGTCGTTCAACGGCTAGATAACGGTCCATTTATGCATCTTGAATCCCATTGGCCGTGCGAGTTCGTTGTCCCGATAACGAGCCACCACGAGACAACGGGGTGGTGTGCACGCCCGTTGTTCGTGGCCAGCTCGACCACGAAACTCCTCGTCGAAGGTATACCGTTTGGCCTTAGAGTAGTTAGCTTCCTCAAAATAGGAGCCATTTACTTTCGACTCACATCAGTTTTTTTTTTCCTCACTTTCATCTTTTTCATTCATCTTTTTCGAACACATGGAAACCATATTTTTTCCAACCTATTTATCATATCATTTTTTCATTTAATTAAATTAGTAAATATAAAATAAAATAAAATATTTTTATTTAAAAACAAATATTTGCTAATTTAAAACATAAGAAAAAAATATAGAAAGGGATGGAATGAAGGAAAAAGAAAAAAAAAAGAAAGATATCAAATTGACTTTATATATATATATATATATATATATATATATATATATATATATATATATATATATATATATATATATATATATATATATATATATATATATATATATATATATATGGAAAACAAAAAACCCAAAAAATCATAAAAATACTTAGACATCAGAAATCCTTTTTTTGAATTTATATATCAAAAAAACCGTAGGTTTGCGCTTTTTTTAGAAATTCGCTGGAAAAAAAAATAAAAAATCATTTTTTTTTCAAAATTTTTTTTCAGCGAAAATACATAAAAAGCTGCGAAATTTCATAATATAAAATAAAAAAAAAGATTTGTGATGTCTAAGTATTTTTTTTTATGCATTTTTATGATTTTTAGTATTTTTTAGGATTTCTTGTTTTCAATAGAATATATATATATATATATATATATATATATATATATATATATATATATATATATATATATATATATATATATATATATAAGGAATGGAATGATTAAAAAGGAATAAAAAAAATATTATCACATGGGAATTAGCACGGGTTCTTGAACCCGTTAATAAGCATTAAAGCGATAAACGCATTGAACAAACTTTTGACGGGAAAATAAGGCAGTACTGCGAGTACCTCTTTAATCCGATGACAACGTAAACAATGACTTTGTCCATCCTTAGGGCGAATTGCCTTAAGGGTAATGTTGTTCCCTCGATCCCTTGTCCTTTGTGTTCTAAACAAAATGTGGTGATATTGTGAATTGGGTAGATACGCTCAGGGGCGGAGCTTGAAGTTTTGATTAGGGGGCCGAAAATAAAATATGTATAAAAATTAAAGAACAGGGGGGCCAAAGTAAAATTTTATAGATTTAGACATAATATATAACTTTTTTAATACATAAAGGATATATATATATATATATATATATATATATATATATATATATATATATATATATATATATATATATATATATATATATATATATATATATATATATATATATATATAGGGGGGGCCACAGCCCCCCTGGCCCTATATAACCTCCGCCCCTGGATACGATTCATGTTTCTCTAATCAAGAAGGAAACGATTTATATCATTGTTATTGATTGTTTCATAATGAAACAATCTTCAACAAAAATAAGCAAAAGAAAATGACTTTTTGATTCGTAAGTTGATTTTTGTTTTTTTTTTTTTGGTTTACTGATAGAAATAGAACAGTTAGTAAGTTAGTATTAGTTTGGTAGAATGGATTCAAAATCCTCTAAACACTATGTAATTTGTTGCTAGCGATTTGCTAGTGGTGTTTTTGTTATATATATATATATATATATATATATATATATATATATATATATATATATATATATATATATATATATATATATATATATATATATATATATATTTCACTGAGCCGTTCAAAAATAAAATAAAATTGAAGCTCTTCAAAAAAATCAAAACAAGCTTAAACTGGCCTTGATCTACATGGTGGTTTGGTTGATTTGGAAAGCCTAAAATGTCTTAACAAGAAAAAAACAAGCTCCTTTAAAAATTACTGATGACATCCAACTTGCGGCATTTATTTGGCTTAAATATAAAACAAATTTTATCTATTTAAATTGGTTTGAATGGTGTATTTCTCCTATTAATACTTAGGGGTATTTGACTTAGCTTTTTAGAAACCAAAAGATCTTTTTAGAAAAGTTACAAAAAATCAGGTTTTTCTGACTTTTCCAAAAACTTGATTTTCCTTTTTTGCAAAATCCAAAAGTAGCTTTTAGAAGTCTTTTGCCAAACATCTTTTGCCTATGATCTTTTTCTAAAAGGACTTTTGGCCATTCAAAAGCTAAGTCAAACACCCCCTAGTTTTCTTATAGATTTGTGTTTAGTATATCCGCTCTTAAAAATTAAAATAAAATAACTTATGTCAATATTCATTGATGATATTGGGTCCATTGGCATGACCCAATAGCATGACAACTTGGTTGCCTGACAAAAGTGTTGGCCAACATTGTTGGCTACAACATCGTGGCTGCTTGTCACCACTGCACGACCGCCCAAATGGATGGCACCGCCGCCAGCTAGTTGAGCCTGCATTGGACTGACCTAAGTCCATTATAAATAGAATGATTCATCTTTCATGAGGAGGATCATTACCTTCCACTCTTAGACTTCTCTCATCTTGGGAGATCAACCTCACTTATCTCCATACACTCTCCCATTACACCTAGATGACTTTCTCCGGCCATGAGAGACCATCTCCTCATTTACACCGATTTAACTTGATCGTTGGAGCCTGCTTTTGGGACACAGTCCTTGGAACAGTTATAACAGTCTTGTTACTTGATTATAGCTAAGTATCTAATCAGGAACTTGTTAATGGTGCTCATTTCCAATCCACGATCCAATCTGTCACCAATACCTGATGACCAGATTCCAAGTTCATATCACCCATAATTCGCTGCAATTATATAGTTTTAACAACTAATGTGCACAAAAACCAAGATAACATTAATTATGACTATAGATTTGTCGATAGAATATTAAGGGGTCAATAGAATCGCTTTTATGTATACATGGTCATGTATACTTGAAGGATTTGAAAAATATCGAGTTTAATCATAACAATGTGAACTTTCTACTTTATCATATGGCATTAATTTGGAGCAGAGCACAACCCTTCAAAGCAATTGTCACAAATTTATAATTAATGAACTATTCTCACATGAAAGAAAGAAAATTTGTACGATAATAAAATTGATGATATAAAATCCTAAGTTTTCTTCGTAACAAGTGTTTGAATTAATCTTCTCAATTCAAGAACAAATTCGACGAAACTAAATGTGATATGTATTGCCAATTCACATTAAAAACATGACCTTAAATTTGCTGAATGCTTAAAACTCATAACAACGTCATGAACCATGCTTATCTTTTTGTGATAAAAATTAAATTGCATAAATAAAATCCATTCATAATTGATAAAAAAAATCAATTGAACTCCAAATGAGCTTGAGTTCAATTAACAAGAGAAACATATAATACAAATTGCAAAAGAGATTGTATTAATATATTTTGGTCGAAAACTTCTTTAATTGAATTGTACCTTATATAGATATTGAATATGTAATATATAATTCAAATTTGATTGTTCTATAAAGATAATGTGTTTGGTTTTTAAAGTATATTGGTTATATACAAATGAATAAAACACTTAATAAATGTTACAACATTGCAAACTGCAATGAAACTTTTAATTGGTATTCTAGAAAACAATTATCACCCCCTCATATCTTAACTATATTATAAAACATATTTAATTTTTCTTGAAATTTAAGTACATACTTGATAACTTAATGTAGAAATATGTTATTCGCAAACCAGTCATCTTTTTATGAACAAAAACTAATTATGGTAAAAATAATCAATGAAAGTATTTAAGTAAGGAAATATCAATTAAATTTGTTTTTTTTTTAAGTGAGCATGATGTTTGCCCAAAGGTTGAGCATAGAATTTTTCTAATATATCAGCTAGTAAATTTATAAACATTGAAACAATCAAATAACATTTTCTGTATAAAAAACCACTAGGCGTGAGACCCATTTATTATTATTTAAAAAAAATTAAATATGAAATTTTAACAATTTGATAAGTTTTAATTTATAAGAAAAATGAGAAAAAAAATTAAATTATTAAAATTAATGAAGCTTTAATACATGGAATACATTACATATATAAACTCTTTCTAATAAATACCTTACATATATATATTATCTTATATATTAAATGTGGAATTTTAATTTAATAAAATGAAAAATTCAATAAAATGACAAGTGGAAAATATAAATTTCAAAAATTTTCTAGAAAATGTCATATGTTTAAATGAAGGAGAAAAGTACATGTGGAAAAAAGATTTTGATTTATTAGGAATAATGATTCAACAAAACAGTAATAATTGTCACCGCCGTTTTATGCGGATATACACCTAGTATTATTAATATATACAAATATAAATATTAATATGTAACTTGAATATCAATCGATAAACTTGTATTTATTCTTTAATATCTTATTGGAATTTTTATGGAACTTTCCACCATTCAGACAAAAATAAACTTGGATTTATCCAATTAAAAGTTTTATTTCATATTTAATTTTAATAATAAATTTTTGTATATTTTACTTTTATATATATTTTTAAATAATTATTGATTCTTTTATAAACATTAATTATCGAACTTATGATACAAGACTATGGATGTCAAAAAGTCACATGAAACCCTTTTGTCGTATCCTTGTATAGGTGTATTTGTTTAAAAAAATTGGGGGTAGGGTTGGGGGTTAACCCCCATTTTAATTTCAAGGGTAGGGTGAGAGTGGGGAGTCCTATCCTGAAACTCCCATGGGGGCCGTTAATAACCTATATATATTTAGTTATATATATATATATATATATATATATATATATATATATATATATATATATATATATATATATATATATATATATATATATATATATATATATATAAACAATAACATGATTTTGACCTGCCAAAATTCAGCAAAAAAATGTTTTAAAGTTGTTTGTAACATGTAAAATTATGTTATAAATAATTATTTGTTACCAAAAAATAGTTTCTTTTGGTCCAAACAACAATTTCTTTTAGTCCAAAAAAGGTAGCTCCCAAAATCAATCGGGAGTGGGGGAACGGGGCATGGCAAGGGTAATAAGGGGAATTCGAGGGCGGGGGAACGAGGGAATTTCGGGGGCAAGGGCGGGGGATGCAACCTCTGTCCTGTTTTCCCCTATTGACATCCCGATTCAGGACTCATTTCTCTTGATCAGGTGTGATTCTTTCCCACATCTGTTTATTTCTATCAATTTCTTATAACAAAATCGCTTGAATATTAATCATATTCGGATGCTTTCGATTTTGGTTAGGAATCAAAGCAAAGCAACCCCAGTATGCGTCGTTCAATATGTGGTTGGAACTAGGGATAAAAGTGGGTCCAAACCCGGAAAACCCGGGAACCGGTTAATCAGATTTTGTAAGACTTGAAATCGAACTAGTATATAAGAATCGGCTCTGAGTAAAGTTAGACTAGAACCGGAAAACCAGGGAAAACCAAAATATTTTGGTAATTACTTAGTGAGTTGAACTTTGAAAATTTTCAAACTTTGATATCTTGACTTCGAGGACTGTAAGTCCTTGAATATTAAATCAAAATTGACAAAATTATAGTCTAAAATCATGCACAAACTTTACACTACACGTTGGAAAAAACCTAATGATAATCTGACTTCAAACGAATTAGATATGTATGTTTTAAAATTTCGCAGAATAAAAAAAAGTTGAAAAACAGATTATTTCCAGCTTTGATATCCCGATTTTGGTGGACTGTAAGTCAGCGAATATGAAACAAAAAATGACAAAATTATAGTCTAAAATTGTGTACATGCTATAAACTACACATTGGAGAAAACCGCATGGTAATCCGACTTCAAACGAGTTAGATATGTATCTTTTAAACTTTGATAGAATATAAAAAAAGCTGAAAAACAAAAAAAAAATCAATTTTGATATCCCTAACTTTGGAGGACTGTAAGTTAATGAATATGAAACTAAAAATGACAAAATTATAGTTTAAAATCATGTACAAACTATAAAATATACTATGAAAAAAAAAACCATGTCAATACGACTTCAAACGAATGAGATATACATATTTTAAACTTTTCACAAAAATTGTTACAGTTCTTAAATCCGGTTTACCCATATCCAAAGGACCCAAAACCCGTATTATCTGGAACCGAATAAAATCATTCTTTAAACCCAGAACCATGAATGACTACATATTTCAGTTCTAAAGGTTTCAATTCCAGTCTGGTTTCCGTTTTTAAATCTCATTCCTAGTTGGAACTATTATTAATGGTGGTCACAAAAAACAAACTGTTTAAATTGATTAAATACCAATCAATTCTACAAATTATATTCCAACTACTAATAAGAGATTATTATACAAGAGGATTTATGACCAAAATTGTTACCAAATTTTACTGATCCAACCTCAAATGTAACAAAATAATATAGTTTTTTAAAATGAAAATCTTCATTAAAATCTCGTTATTTTTACCTTAATTTATGGATAAATTACAAACTAAAATCTGTTTACGAAATAACATGAATTACGAGTAAAAATAACGATTTGACCTTTTTTTTCAAGCTTTACTGGTTGCATTATTGACGTGGACGCCTAGTCATTAAATGAGTTGAGGAAATCTTTATTAAAGTCTGGTTATTTTACTCTAATTTATGAATAAGTGTCAAATTAAAATTAATTTACGAAAAAACATGGATTGCCGGTAAAAATGATGATTTGACATTTTTCTCTTTATAACACACATTTTATCGATTTTATTGTTGACCTGGACGCCTAATCATTAAAGGACATGATGAGATGGATATGATGTGTTATATAATGTTATGTTTACAATAGAACTTGATATCCATCTCATTAGCTTATTTGATGACTAGAAGTCTAGATTATCAATGAAACCGATAAAATGTGTACAACGGGGAAAAAAAGATGGAAATGAGTTGATGCGATAGATATACTAAGTTACATAAAAATAAATAGACAATTTGAAATTTCTTATAAACTTTAAAAATGATGAAGTCGTTGCTAGTTCATGTAATTATTGTAGTATTTGTTGGATGCAGTTCATGTTCCAAAAAATATATAATGCAATAGGATATCAAGTTTTACAATAAAAATAACATTATATAACCCAACATATTCATCTCATAAGGTCATTTAATGACAATGTGTCTAGACCAATAATGAAACTGATAAAATATGTGTTACAAGGATAAAATGGTCAAATCCTTATTTTTATCGGTAATTCATATATTTTTATAAACAAAATTTAGTTTCATACTTGTTCGTAAATTATGTTAAAATAATGATACTTTAATGGAGATTTCCCAACTCATTTAACGACTAGGAGTCCACGTCATTAATAAAACTGGTAAACCGAAAAAAATAGGCAAAATCGTCATTTCCATTGATAATTAATGTTTTTCGTATACAAATTGTAGTTTGTGACTTATTCAAATGGAGATTTCTTTTTTTAAAAATATAATAAATTGTTATATAAAAGCACTAATTTAAGTGGAATAATTTGTAAACAAACAAAAAACAATAAACTATACTATTCGATAGGCTTATGTTAATATGTCACAAAGCCTACATAAAAAGGTCAATCATAACATAGTAACAATGTTTTGAATGTGAATGAGTTTAAACCTTTAATATTTTTTTTATCTCAATCTAAAGGCTTCGTCAAATAGGTTATTATTTTAAACTTTATGATAAAAGTTAACTTAAACATAAAAAATATTTAAGTTTAATTAAAATTCTACTAATATAAAATATTGCATAATCATAATATCTATGAATATAACTGTTTTATAAATATGAAAAAGGTTAAAAGAAATAACGAACAAATTACATATTTTTGGGTATTAACAAGACATCATATATACTCTGCGAAATAACATATTCATTTATGAAATAACTTCTTATTTGTTGGTTTAAAAGGTTATCATATACCATTTAGTTAATGAAAAATCACTTCAAAATGTGTAATGAAAATTAAAATATATATATATATATATATATATATATATATATATATATATATATATATATATATATATATATATATATATATATATATATATATATATATATATATATATACACGTGACTTTCATTCACCCGAAATAAAAATTAATGTTTATGTTTAAACTTTTAAAAATAATTAAAATATAATTGTTTTTATATACATCATTCATATTATTGTTTTTTTTATGAATTTAATCCTGTTTTATTATGTCCAAAATCTATACAAACAATTTATACTAAAAAAAATAGAAAATACAACTACGGATTGTGTAGACATAAATCCATAGTTTTGTGTTTTTCTTTATTCGCCTCGGAGTTTCCTCTCAAATTGCAGTTGGCAAATTGGCATGGTCGCCTTCTGCTTTGAGCTTCGACTGCTCCGCAAACTTTAAACCACACACATATGAACCATCGTTCTTCTCAATCATCCATTCTTCAATCCTTTCACATCTTAATCCATTCATGCTTCGCATTTTCTCCTTTCACCATTATAAATTAGCTAACTATTTGCTTCAAATTGGATCTTGATTGCTCTGTAAATGGCGAATGCATCTGGGTTTTTCACTCCAACTATGAGAATCTCTTCATCTATTAATCTCAATCGTTCTGGGTTTCGTTGCCCTGATGTAATCTCCAAAAGGATACGCTGCTCCAGTACTTCTCAAGGAGTTGAGAGTTTTTCCCCTCCTGAATCTCGTTCGCCCAGGTTAGTTCCTATTTCTAAGTTTTGTTTTCATTGGTTTTCGTTTGAAATTACTCATGGGTTTTCTAATTCATAATCGACAAATTTGTGGGTTTAAGTTGGGTTTGTTGGAAAGCGAATCAATCTGATTTTGGTTCAAATCATTAGACTACACTATTACTAGCATATCATTGTCGTATCGGTGTGTATGCATTTTGACTTTCGAAGTCAAAGGAGCTGATTTCCCAATTCCCACTTCAAAAATCTATAAATCTAATTCATTTAGGTCAATTTATTTTACTTCTCATCTTCTTAAGCAGAGTTCATAAATCATAACTTCAAAATCGACATACATTCCTATGCAAATTCCTTTATCCCTTTTTCATTTCTAGCCTTGAGTTTATGGATCTTCAACTTCGAAATCTACATTTTTTCAAAATTTTATAACAAAACGTTATGATTTTAAGTTTTATCTGATTTGAAGCACTAAAGAATCTTGCTACCTGCAGATTTATACAATAAGCTACATCAAAACCCGAACAGAATCTTTGTTTAGAACGACATCAAGATCATTTAGCCTTATTTTCAGTTGCATGTGCATTTGCAAGATTTGCCAATTATAAGATTTTTTTTTTCTTTCAATCTTCCAATTAACAGGCTTGTAAGCAAGGGTTGCAAACTAGTTGGATGTGGATCAGCTGTACCTCATCTTCAGATTTCTAACGATGATCTTGCAAAAATTGTTGATACTAATGATGAATGGATATCTGCAAGAACTGGAATTCGTAACAGACGAATTCTTACAGGTTATCATTTTATTCATCCACTTCTTGATTTATTGTTTCTTTCATATCATTTCTTTAACAATCTAATAAAAGATCGTATAAATCATATAATACAGGTAACGAAAGCATGACTGGTCTTGCTGTAGAAGCAGCTCAAAAAGCATTAGAAATGGCAGAAGTCAAACCTGATGATGTTGACCTTATCTTATTGTGTACATCAACCCCAGAAGATCTATTCGGTGGTGCTCCACAGGTTCAATCTTTTTCTTTTTTCAAGTACCTAAATTTAATAATCTTTTTTGTATTACCATTTTTATTTATTTCTATCATATTTCAGATTCAAAAAGCACTTGGATGTAAAGGGAATCCACTTGCTTTTGACATTACAGCTGCTTGTAGTGGATTTGTATTAGGCTTAGTTTCAGCTTCTTGCTACATTCGAGGTATAAAGATTGTTTTTTTTTTTGGGTCCAATCGATTTCTATTCCCATAATAGCAATGTACTTACAAATCTTTACACATAAATATCAACATACTTAGGGTAAACAATAAACCCATATTTGTAGTGAGAGTAAAGTATGCTGTTATTCATATTGCAATTTGCCCTTTTTGGTGTCATTTCTTGATTTTTATTTTATGATTTACAGGTGGTGGTTTCAAGAATGTACTTGTGATTGGAGCAGATTCACTCTCACGTTATGTTGATTGGACAGATAGAGGGACATGCATTCTCTTTGGTGATGGAGCTGGTGCTGTTCTTGTCCAGGTATGTCTCATTTTCTTTTAACCTTTTTTTTAAAAAAAAAATGTTGTATGTCTTAAAAGGGTATTCTTGGAATTTCAACAGGCATGTGACAGTGAAGAGGACGGTTTATTTGGTTTTGACTTTCACAGTGATGGAGATGGCAACAGGTTTCTTTAAAGAAAGATTCTAAATTTGTGAAAAAAATTTAAACTTTTTGGTTTCTTTAAAGAAAGATTGTCAATTCGTGAAAAAAATTTAAACTTTTTTTCGTTTCTTTAAAGAAAGATTGTAAATTTGTTCAAAAAATTTTAACTTTTTGATAACCCTTTTCCCAAACAGGCACCTGAATGCTGGAATCAAAGAAAGTACAACAAACGATGCATTGGGTACAAACGGATCAGCTCTAGGGTTCCCTCCTAATCATTCATCTTTTTCTTGTATAAAAATGAATGGAACAGAAGTGTTTCGGTTTGCTGTTAGTGTTGTCCCACAGACAATTGAGGCCTCACTAGCAAAAGCTGGTCTTAATCGGTCAGATATCGACTGGCTACTGCTCCATCAGGTGGGTGTGGGTCCCATTACTTCATGAAAAAGGGTGTTTATGTAATTTTTTACGCACACATGAAGATTGAAGGGTATTTGTGTAATTTTGACAGGCGAACCAGAGGATCATTGATGGGGTGGCAACAAGATTGGAGGTGCCAAAAGATAGAGTGATATCGAATCTTGCAAAGTATGGGAATACAAGTGCAGCTTCAATCCCTTTGGCGTTAGATGAAGCGGTTAGAAGTGGGAAAGTCAAACAAGGTCAAACTATTGCCACTGCTGGATTTGGTGCTGGCCTTACATGGGGTTCTGCTATACTCAGATGGGGGTAGAATTGTCTTTTTTATAATTATTGGTTTGTGTACTTTGAGTGGGAAGAAAGGAAGAATGAAGAGAGATGTTGTGAAGTTTGTATGAAAAAAATTCCAAAATCTTGATCATTTTTGTGAGGGTGAAGAGGTTTTTATTTTTAATGTTTCATTATCATGTTCTTAGTTGTGAAGTAGCAAAACATTAATAAGATTTTCATTCTTTTTCTTCATTGTGCATTTTATCTTGCAAAACATCGTGAGATTGTTCATATATCTTTACCAATTGTTAAAAGAGTATTATTTTAGCATAATAGAGTAATAAGATATAATGATAAATTGGTTAAATGCAAGAAATAATAGCAATCATATTTGTTTATTATTGAATCTTATTTCTATTTTTATCACATCGCAACATTTTATTTTCAATAATCTATACAATTATAATAACAATGCCAACTACAACATTTCATTTTGAATAGCCTATAGAAGATAATAGAAGTAAGATGTTACAATGTATATAAATAAATAAATAAAAATACCATGAAATCTTTCTACAAATCTAGTGAATCAATGGTACAATAATAATAATTTTGAAATTGATAAATTACCAAAAATTCGGTCATTTATCAGCAACATCATCAAGTCTGGCTTTAATCCTTTGAAGTGTACCTTCAATGGCGATATCAAATGCATCTTTTTTCGTCCTCAAACCCAATGAACTCCCATGTTTTCTGTACATAATTCTGGGAATCATCTCAATCAATTTATCCCTCATCTTCCTCGTTACACTTCTCGGAATCCCCTTCAAAATCTCCAACACCTTCACCCCTTTAAACACGACTTCCTCTTTAGGAATCATCACAGAGAATTCATGGTATTCGTCTTCAGGTAGATGCCATCCGTATTGCTTTCTGGCTGATAGTTCCTCGAAGAACACTGGTATGCAGCCTGCGAGAATGCTATCAAATGTTGATCGTCGTGTTGGGGTGTCTCCCGGAGGTTGCAGGCAGAAACTAGAATGTAACATTGGTTTCATGAATTTGATTGGATCATGCTCGCAGATCCCGTTTGAGCAATCGACAAATTCGCAGAATTTGGAATATTGGTTGTTGGTTTTCTGAGTTGTGTTTTCGATTTTGGAACTGTTGTCGCATTCTAATCTGATGCTCCGTCGTACATTGGGTGTGGAGGAGATCCCGCCGCCGCCGGCGAATAACATTAGGGTTGTTCTTCTTGATCTACGAACCCTTTTGGCCCATGAATCAAAGAGTGCTAGATTTGGTGGGTGGAATGATGTGAGATAAGGGATTGATTGTTCTTGCCAAGAGTAAGCTCTTGATTCCAAAGTTAATGTGGTAATGTTGAAAAACTCCGGCAATTCAAGAAACGAAGTGCCCCATAACGGCGGATCGTTACCTAATGGCTGACTGAAATCCCATGCGCTTCCGGCGAGTACCAGGAAATGGTCGTGGCCTTGGTTGTTGAGCCAGATCTCCGGCGAGTCATGATACCGGAGGAAATTGTAGAGGTGAAGGCCGTGTTGGGAGGAGGAGTTATAATCGGGGCCATACAGGTAATGGAGGGAGTCGAGGGCGGCATAATACGGGAGGTAGATGGCGTCGGCGGCGGAAGGATCGGCGGTGAGACATGGATATTCGAGCATACGGCGGTGGAAGAAGAGTTCGAGAAGTGAAGGGTCGGTGCGGAACCATGAGTGTGATTGGTTGTGGGTTTTGGTGCCAAGACCATGGTTGGAGATGTAAGGGCAGAAGTCGTCGGAGAATGGGTGGTAGGTGGCGGAGCAGTTGGTGAGGATATCGAGATTGAAACGTGATGGGAGGTGACGGATGTGGATCCAGCGATTGGTGCAGTCTGAGTCTAGATCGGATTGTTGTTGGAGAGTGACGGAGGGGAAAAGGGTGAGGAAGAGTAGGAGGAGGATACTGGTGGTGGTGGTGGTGATGGTGGCGGGTGGTGTCATGGTGGAGAGATGATTGGGGAGAGGATGACACGATAAAATTTAGCCCTTTACTTGGGTATTTTTAGGGAACGCATAAATAATCCCTTGGTTATTCATGAACTTCTATATTTACCCCCTTAACTTTTTTATTTAATTGTTTGATGATTAATGAAGAGTAAATTGAAAAAACGGGCCTTATGTATGCATTTTTCTCACGCCTGCATTTATCTTTGGTTTGGGTAATAAAAAAACATCTACTACTATTGATCGATGCATATATTAGTTGTGGATTTTGCACACCACTAAAATAAGTCGTCACTCGTCATTATATATAATGAAGTTCTCATTGATAATTCTAGACGTAAATAAGTTCTTCAAGTTAAAGTTAAGATGACTCGAAACTAGACAATAATCTCTTTAATATTCGCCTCGGTCATTTTCCCAATGTTTAAACTTGAAAGCAATTTAACTTATTAATAGTTAACATTTCTTAATGTATTAATACTAAATCTATTTGATTAATGATAGATAATATAAGATTAAACAATCTATATGCAAATAACCAAACACCAAAGCATATAAATAAAAGACAAAGTTGCAATATTCCATCAGCATGTGCACCATTACAAAAGTTTTGCCCACAGTTGTCATAATATGTCAAAAGATGTGTCATGTGCCATGATTCTTAAAGTTTTTCCAATTACATAATTAAAAGACTAAATGTTTGTCTTTTCAAAAATATTTAAACATAAAATCATTCCAACATCATTGGGTGGTGATCAGTGCTTCCTTCTTTCTTCAAAACCTTCCTCCTCAAACCTATCTTGGTAATTCTTTCTGATTATTTTCGTATCCTCTGCCTAATTGAAACTGGTTGAGCAGGGACATCATTAATAAGATCATCTACTTGGGTATCAACATTTGGATGTGGATCATCTACTTGAATTGGTTCAACATGTGGAGCTGGATCATCTACTGGTTCAACATGTGGAGCTGGATCATCAATTAGTGCAACATGTGGAGCTGGATTTACTTGAACTGGATCCACTTGAATTGGATCTACTTGAATTGGATCCACTTGAACTGGTTCCACTTTACCTGCTATGAAAAGATGTAGTTAATGAGTTGGTTGTTGCAATTTCATTATATTGTTTGAATAGCATACCTTTCTCTTTTTTACATTTTTTAGGTTTCTTGTTTTTTGGCCTTGAAGTGGATGCTACATCTGCTGGTCTAATAGGACATGTTGATCTATTGTGACCCTTTCTCTACAAATAGTGCATCTATTAACTGCACCTGCTTTTGAGATAGTATGTTTTGTTTTCCTCTTGCTTTCCCTCTCAGATTGATCCATTTTCCTTTTAAGGGTTGACCTTCCTGGTAACCCTTTTTTTTTAGGAGGCAATGGCTTCATGTAGGGAGCTTCAGGCCGCATGGAACTACCATTAAGTGGATTAATGGTATGGTTGTAACAAGTCAAGAACATGGTTGTATGGAACCATGGTGCAACATAATCCTCTGCATTCTTGTTGAGGTATGAAATGGATGCCACTTCATGCACACATGGGATACCTGATACTTGCCAAGATCTATATCCACATGTGTTGTTGGTAAGGTCCATAACATATCCATCATTTCCAATCCTAACCTCATATTTTTGTACCTCAGAAGGTATAACTCCCCAAAATTTGTCCATAAAAATAACAAGTTCTATTAATCTAATAAATGACATAATAATACTTATAAATACAAGTTATATCATACCTTTGATGTTTCTTTAGCTTTGATATCTTTAATCTTATAGATGGGCATATTTTTAAATTACCCCAACTTTTTCCCTCTAGTAGCATTCTATACATCCTCTCTATTGCATAAATCCGAATCTCTTCCAACATGGTGAGGAATGGTCTCTTCCTAGCAAGATCAATAACAGAGTTGAAACTTTATGATATGTCATTCTTATAAGCATCACAAGCCCTATCCACTTCAAAGAATGCCCTGCACCAACTTTTAGGGTCCCTTTCCATGAGGTGTTCATAACCTAAAGGGTCAATTTTTTTTATGAAATTCATTTCTGCCTCAAATTTAGGTTGAGTAGTACTAGCAGCAGCTGCCCAAAACAACTTCATATATTGTTCACCTTTGAATCTTTTCTTGAAGTTAGCATATATGTGCCTAACACATTGTCTATGCTCTGCTACTGGAACTCTTTCTTTGACAGCGTCTACCAATCCCTGAAAGAAACAAGAAATGGATGACATAGCAAAAAACAATGAACTCAAACAAAAGATAAAAGAAAATATACCTTGTGTTGGTCTGATATGAGGGTCAATCCATGACCAATTCTCATTTCAATGTCATCCAGTAGGAGGTCAAGAAACCACTTCCATGTTTCTTTATTTTCTACTGCCACCACAGCCCATGCAATAGGGAATATGTGGTTGTTTGCATCCCTGCCCATAGCTGCTAACAGTTGGCCTCTACTTATACCCTTACCCCTAGTACCCTCCTACATGCTGCAATCCAACCATCATTCACACCCTTAAAACAAACATACATTTTAGAAAATTAAGTGATGGAATCAGGCATGACATTCACATCTATCTTTACTGTTGAACCAGGATGTGTCCTCATTATTTCTTCGCCATAACTCCATACTTTACCATAATGTTCTATCAAACTACCCTCTATCTCATCCAAAGCATATCTCCTAGCATTTCTACATTGGAGTCACACTAACAATCAAGTTAAACTTTGTACTCACTTTGGCTTTCATTTTCCTTATGCTCATTTTGGGGTTCTTCAAAAGTGGATTCTTAAAATGCTTTCCAGTCCATTTATATGTTACAATGGAACCAAGTTTGAAGACTCTTGAACAGTTATGGTCATCAACTAAGGACTTAATCTGGAAAGACCTTTAACTACTCATCTAGGAAGCCCACAATCTAAAAGGACAAGAGGGGTTCTTGCTATCTTTACAGCATCTCACTAATAACCTCTGACTATCATTTTTCTCATAATAAAAATTGTACCCATTCTTTACTGCATAGTTAGTAAACAAAATTTTCAATTCCACAGGGTTAGAGAATCTCATACCTAGAATTGGCACCATTTTGTCCCATTTATGGTTCTCATTATGGATAGGGTACACTGGTTTGTCATCCCCATTGTTGGTTTCAACCTCATCAGTTTCAAGCTCATTATTTTTATCCTTAGAAATATCTGACACCCGGTATAAGAATTCATCACCAACAGTCTTGTCTAGGGATGAAAGTGGGTCCAAACCCGAACCGTTGGACCCGGACCCGGAAAAACGGAACCCGTAATTGACGGATTATAGGACCCGTTAACTGGACCGGTATACGGGAACCGGTTCTGGTTCGGTTCCGGGTATCGGATTGGGTAAAGTGGGTATGGAACCGGTTGGAACCGGAAATTGAACATTGGAACGAAAACCCAAAAATGGAACCAGAAGCCTCGAATTTTGGAACCGGAAACCTTTAAATTTGGCAAATTTTTTGTTTAAAATGTTCATTTAGTGATGGTTTTCATAATGAGCCGTTATAGTTGTATTTCATGTGTTTTACTGCATGATACTATAACATGTCACTCCAAAACAATCCCACAAACAAATCCCTTGGAATACTGCATGTGTTTGCCTTTTGTTTCCATGTATCCACCATGTATGCCAAATTTTTAGGAATTTAACATGAAATGAGTGAACTCTTATGGAGTTGTGGTGAATACTTTTATAATGTTAAGCTTATAAAGTTTCTAAGACGTGTACAAAAAAAGTAAATGACAAATTTATTTGTCTAGGCATTTGGTGGAATCACTTCAAGCACACAAAAAATAAATGGATGTCAAACTTTATGTTTTCACACATACTTCATTTATAAATAATGTTATTTTTAGCAATTTTGGCCAAAAATCACAATTGTATTATGTTCTAATTTTATTTATTTATTTTAAAAATAGACCAAATAAATTGCAAAAGTCTCTATGGTTGGGCCAAAATGGCAAAGCCTGGTTGCTTCACTCGTATCATGTGTAATGAAGGGGCTGCAAAAAGAATTAAATATAATCACAGGGGATTATCTCCACCAGCACCCTCTGTACAAAGGTAACAACAGGAAGAACAAAAGAATGTACTAGTAGGAAGAATTTCAATTAACAAAAAATACTTTGAGCTTAAGTATTATTGATTGAAAAGGTTTTCTGGGCTACATAAACATACCACACGAAGGGTCCATTAAACTAAACACAAAATAATCATAGTAAAACACAAAAAGTGGAATAAAAACTATTAAATAAGAAAACTTCCAAAAATACCCCTGCTCTTATTTGCAATTTCTACAGATACATTAACATGTTTTTAAGTCCCTTTGATGATTTATATGTTTTTAGCTTAACCTCTACTGCAAAACAAAATCCTAAACATCCAAAACAAAAATATATCAGCTTTTCCAAAAATACCCCTAGGACATAATCTGTACTGTTTGAATGTTTGTATATACCCAACCTTTCTGGGATTCTGTGACTGATCACTTGTTTCCTAATAGGAATGGAATCAGAGACAAGAATGGAATCACAAACTGGAATACCGAATACCAAGATTGCTTTATTAACTTTCAGTATGCATAGTCACAGCACACAAGTGTAAATCACATTGATCATAACTATATAGATATATGCAAATATGTATATTTATGCATGTATGGAGATACATAACTCAAACTCTGATGATTTCAATTGGGAATATTAAAAAATAGAACAAAAAGTAATTAAGAATTGGATTCAAGTTGTTGGATCCATGTGATTACTTTGAAGATCGGCATTGATTAATTAAATGTAGGAGATTGATTTGAAGTTCAATTGAGATTGAATGGAAGAAAAATCAAAACGAGATGAATGTTGTCGATCACAGAGGAGAATAAAAATTATGTTTTAAGTTACTCTTGTTGTTCCCGACTCCTGTTGTTGTCGACGATCACAGAGAAGGGCCAAAAAAACGAGATTGAATGTATTTGATGATTGTCGATCATAACCATTGAGGATCCTTTTTCGACGTCGAGCAAGAGAAAAACGAGAGTAAGCGAGAGTTATCGATCACCACAATAACCCTTCAGTTTCGGTTCTTTTCCCTATATCGGGTCTTTAGACACTAAACCGGTTCGTTGCCCACTAAACTGGTTCCGGTCCATTAAACCCGGTTCCGGTTTTTTAAACATATCCGGTTCAAAAACCCGGATTACCCGGACCCATTGGAACCGTACCCGAAATACCCAGAACCCGGATAAGAGTAATTTTGGAACCCAATACCCGACCCGTTTAAGAAATATCCGGTTATACCGGTTCCGGTTTTCCGGTTCTAAATCTCACCCCTAGTCTTGTCAAGAGAAGGAATGTAACCATCTGCTTCATGCTCATATGGAATATCATCAGAAAGCTGTGAATTTTTATCATCATCCACGTCCAACTCAGAATAATGCCCTTCATCATCTTCTAGTACTTCCATATCAGCCCAATCAAGTACAACTTCATTTTCATGGTCTATATACACATTCATTCTTAGACCAGCTTCATCACTATAACCTGTTTCAATAAACTCATAGTAGTCAGCATCATTCCCATTTCTCCTAATACCCTCTGCCAATGGTTCATTTCTAGTGCAGTAATATACATTATCGCAACTGCCTTCAATCAACTTTGCAACAAACAACTTAAACTATTTGAGATTCATTGCACCAAAATCGACATCAGAGATTGAAACAACAACAACGTTCAAGTACACTAATGGTTTTGGTGCGAATAAACCATTATAATGTACATAAACTGTCAAATACTCACAAAGTTTGGAATTGGAGGCCATCTTCTTCACTGTAACACTCACATTCACCACTTATCTTCAATTTCGTAACTGTATTCTTCGATTAAACCCTAACTGTAAGTAGAAAAGGAGGTGAAAGAGTAACGAGTTTGCAACATGTTCTAGGTCCACGTAATACGACATGTCATCTCTAATTAAATGAGATAATCGGCAAAACAAGTGATAACTTGTATCGAGGGTTTTGGTGAGCAGGATTATTAAGTTCAATGGTATAATAAAGACAAAAAAAAAGATAAAAGACCAAATGGGTACTTATCGAACACTTTATTACCCTCAAATGTCATTTTCCTTTGGTGAAACCCTTTTATATCTCTTTAAAAAAAAGTGAAACCCTTTTATATTTGGTAAGGTTAACGGATAATAGAAGCAACAAAATCGATTATATTTCCAATTTATGGAAAAGCGATACAAATTAGAATTCAAAATATATAAATAAATAATAAAATTAAAATTATGTAGAGAAATAAGGGGCAATAACACTAACAAAATCTATAAGTAGAATTCTCCCCCAAAATAGAAACGAAAAGAAAATGCAGTGGGAGTTTAATGGAAATCTATATAAATTCGATTTTCATCTCCTGAAGAACTCGAATCCCACTTCAAGATTCCCAATCTTTTTCCCCCAAAAAGATGATCAGATCTTTATGTAAGTTTCTCAATCACTCTCTGTAATTCATTTTCATAAACATATTTCAAAATTTCTTTAAGAATTTTATTATGATTAATGATTAATTGTTTGATGCATTAATGATCATTGCATTTGCAGCTCGAAAGAAACCCACCGGTCGCCGGCGATTCAGGGACTACTACGCCATATGGATCGACACCCTGAAGACAATCCACCTCCCAATCCTCCGCCACCACATGTCTTGCGCCACCTCCACCTCCTCCCCAAACCTCCTCTCCGCCCACGTTGAAATCCTCCACCACCACTTCAAATCCTACTACCACAACCTCGACCTCGCTGCCTCCACCGACGTCTCTCAAATCCTCATCCCCGTCGACCACCGTAACGCCATGGAACTCCCTTTCCTCTGGCTTGGCGACCTCCACCCCTACCTCTTCACCAACCTCCTCCGCTCCTATCTCCTCCAACACGACGACAGTTTCTCGCTTCAAGAACCAGAGAACGAAGACGAAGAGTACGATTATCAAGAACAACAAGAACAAGAAATCGAAGAAGAAGACGAAGACGAAATCGAAGTGGGTGAATCTTGCGAATTCTTGAAGAAACAGTGGCCATTAATGAATGCTTGGAAGATCCAGTCGCGTAAATTAACAACCAGAATCGATCAGATTGAACGTGGGCTGCGGTTGATGGTGCCGGCATTGATGAACAGAGCAAGGAGAGCTCAAGCGGGGTTTGTTCAGAAAGTCGGCTCAGGAGAGGTGTCTCCGGCGGCTGCTGCGGCGGAGATGGAGGAAGAGATGGTAGGGATTGTTATGGATGCGAATAGGCTGAGGAAGGATGTGATATCGGAGATTGTGAGTGTAACAACTGTGTATCAAGCAGCTCTGTTTCTTGAAGGATTAGCCCAATTTCTTGTTGGGATACGAGATGGGAAATTGTTGCAGGAATTCAAATCTTGTAAATCTACACTCAATTGATTATCAATTGTATTTGTGGATCATATTCTTTGAAGCTTGGATTTTTCATGGTATTTGGGACATTTTCATCTAAATTCCCAAGTGTTTGTAATTAAAGTTTTGATTTTTTTTCTTTTGTTTTGTTTTTCGACTGATTTGATCTATATAGTGTACAAAGAGTTCTTTGTTTGTTATGAAATTAAAACTTGGAATTTGAGTCCATTTTTCGGCATCAAGTATAAATGTTAATATGTGCTAATGTGCACGCATAGGATAATTGTTTTTATTATGTTAACAACTAACAAGTATGTTATAACCCGTGGAGGGATACCAATAGATAATAAGTGACTTGTTATAAAAGAATATACAACAAAATTCGAATCTATGTTTATAAATAAAAACCAAGAAATGAAAAACCAAATAATATTTTGGTTGTAAACTAATATTTTAGTGAATGATCTATCTATCCACCACAAAAATTAGATTGCATCATGACAATAACCATAATCATAAACAATTACTTGGTATGTTGATAATTCGTTGCCATTTATCAATTTTCATGTGCAATATCCTATGTAACTGATGTTTAAACCTTGTTATGATTATTCTTTTTTGAAATTCATGTTGTTAAGATTTATTAGTGAATGGAAATTTGTTTTTTTGTTCCTATTATAAATTGTTAAAATATTTTAAAATCAAAACTATATATTTTTGAACGCCAAATAAGAAATAACTTAGATAAGATTTGTTCATCAATGTTTATCTTTTAATTCTCCTTTAATATCAAATTTTAATCACTTAGTAACTTTTTTTTTTTTTTTTTTTTTTTTTTTTTTTTTTTTTTTTTGTAGTTTTCTACCAACACCAGTCTAGTGGTGATATGTAACATTTTAGTTGGAATATAATTGGTATTTGTGTTAGGCAAGGTGGTCCAAAGATGCAAGAAAAGAAACATATTTTTGTTTACTTGTGGCTTATAGTATGAGAATTTCATTTCTAATACATCATTATACTTGAAGAAATTCATATGAAAGCTTGATCATGTAATAAAACATAAGTACATTGCTATTATGAGTTGCAGATTGCTACTATATGTAATAAAAATTTAAATGGGTTGTTATAATGAGTAAATAACTATAAGTAATTTTGATATTATGGGTGGACAACTAAAATACATCACCTACGTAAAAAAAGGTCAAGTATGTTGCTATTTTCTTTGGTTTGTACTATATATAAAGGACATAACTAAAACGATAAAGTATAACGTAAAATCAACATAAGAATCAAAAGAGACAAATATGTCATAAAAGGTTTGTTTCTTCCAAGGAATAACTTGACAAATTACCTAGTTGCACAACTTATAGTGGGTTGTTATATAATCTTCCTTAATAGATAATGATTATTAAAGATCCTCAAGTGCTCCATTAGCCAATCGCAACCCATGCTTCAACATTTTTTTTGCAGCTTTTGTTGAGCAACAACCTCTTTTAACCGACGTGTCTCCCTTATAACCGAAGAAAGTTGCAATAATAAATGCTAAATAGTAAGCATCACATACATTTGTGTTTTTTAAAACCATATTAAATATTAGGTTTCCTTCAAACAATAAAAATATAAAAAAATTTAAGTGGAAAAAGCACCATACCTCAAATAATTGGCAATAATTAATATAGCTAATCATTGTCAATTGATTCCATTAGTTTAAAACTGATTTAGTCATGTGCATTCCTAATTCCTATTTGATTCTAACTATGGAATAGATTTTAGTTTGATTCTAACTATAAAAATCGTTATACGATTGAAAGGAAATCATTACCTGGAGTAGTCAACCAAGTAACTCATATTCGTTAAGGGCAAGAGCCTCCTCAACAACTTCCATTTGAAAGTATCATGCTCTGTAAAAACAAATCAATAAAAGTACATCACTAATTCTTGCAGTTAATCCTTTTACAAAAGCCATCAATTGGCTTAACCCTTTTACAAAAGCCATCAATTGGATTATAATGATATCATTAGGCTTAACACGTGCCTTCCAAATGTTATCAAGCTGAAATAAATGAAGAATCACAAAAGATGATTATATTGTAGCTATAAAATAAATAGTCATAATGCAATGTGCATAGAAAAGCTAACTATAACGCAAAGTATGCAGAAAATCATGCATGATTGTTTTGTGCAAAATATATAGAATGGAACAAAGTAAAACTGAAATAAATGAAGAATTACAAAAGATGATTATATTGAAGCTATAAAATCAATAACCATAATGCAATGTACATAGAAAAGCTAACTATAATGTAAAGTACGTAGAAAATCATGCATGAGTGTTTTGTGCAAAATATACAGAATGGAACAAAGTAACCCATGTCATTAGATTTTTTGGCAAATTGAAAACAAAATTAATCATAAACACATATAATAGAAGATGGTTTAGGAGTTTATACTAAATTTCTTTTAGTCAATATATTAGTTTTTCTTTTGTAAAATATTAACACAATATTTTTGGTATTTATCACAGATAAAATTTTTTAGGCATAAAAAACATATTTTAGACATTCTTCCATTAATACCAATTTAGTGTATTTTCATTCTTGCATTATACCACACTTAGTGGTTAAACCAATTGATTATAGAAAATGTGTAACACTCATCGTGAGCGTTGGAAATCTTTCTACTCTAGATAACAATGATGAAGTCTCGGAAGAAATTGTTTTTGAAGATGATTGTACAATTGTTGGTGTTCTTCCTGTTTGAACCTCGCTCAACATTTTTCAAAATCCTTCCTCCTCCAAAGCTCATTTCCATTTCGGGCTCACTTCGTCCTTGGAAGCTTCCGATGAAAATGCTGACATTAAGCACAATGACGTTGTTCCTCTTTTAGAAACCACACCAAAAGATCATCAAGCCTCTCATACTCAAGTAACTCCACACAATGATGACAAAAGAAAAGATGTTGATCATAAGTCTGAAAGTTCCACCTCGGATACTAGTTCTTACGATGAAAACATTGCAGACCCATTTGATTTGTGGGAACTCCGAGATAATGTTGCTACAACAAACTCCAATATTGACAAGGTCATTAAGCAAGTTGCAGGCCTTGAGTCAAAACTTGAACTGGTGCTTAAATCACTTTCCGAGATCAAAGCTAACGCTCCATCCGAACTTGATCATGCAAATCAATTGGATCAGCTTATCTCGCTTCGCCTAAGTCGCACTATTGAAGATGAAAAAACATGCTATAAGGAAAACATAGATTATCACACCTCCACGGTCACCACTATGCACAAAGTTCACGGCGACATGATTTCTGCCACAAACACTCTGATCAAACAAACTTACATCCGACATGAAAAACAGATTTAGTGGTTGGGGAAAGAGATTCGTCACAAAGACGCCATGAACTTGATTATGCAAGAAGTACTAATCAAGGTCATCCGTGCAACTCAAGATCATATGGAAATTTTGAACTACAAGTTTGATGAAATGCTCCTTATTCTCGATGAGACCTTTAATCGCCTTAAATCTCAGGCTCCAACCGCATAAGCCTATGATATGCTTTCCAGGAAAATCAACCCGCGTTTTCAGCGTGTGTTTGAGCGCTTATCCGAGATCAAGAATGATAATTTTCTTGCATCGGAGGCAGGGGCGTCCCATGCAAGATGGGGAGAACATCAGGGAAATCAACAACTTGTAGGAGAACAACGAGCAGTGCAATGGAGATCAATCTCATAATTTGTTCTTCGAGATGAATATTCTTACAAAGAAGTTGTGGAAGTAAACCCTTCTGAAGCCAAAGATAATTAAAATGATGCTATTAAATATGTGATTCTTGGTCTTCAATCTATCAATGAAACACCTGCCAAAATTCTTTCAGAAGCAGAAAAGATGAAATAGTCCTCAGTCTCTTGGCCATAATATTTGTCCGAAGCGTTCAAAATGAGCCGAGACATGGTGAATGTTAAAACAAAGCTGACAATTGATGCCTTCTGAGCCACTCAATCAACGCCTCCTTTGATTCCTGCTCCGAAGATTGTCCAGATTGACGAAGGTTCTCCAATCAGAAAATCGGACGAGATTCCTGAAGATTCGTTGCTTCCTTCTCCATCTGAGGTGTTTATTTCTGAATCTGGACAACAAATAATCTCCTCCATCTCCAGACAAAGGCAAAAAAATAGTCACCGATTCTGACAGCCCAATGAAGTCGTTCAAAAAGTCTGAGGGATGCTCAAAGGAACAATTACAACAAGCATTGGAAGAAAGCATTCATATGATGATCTTCAAATTATCATTAGACTGCGTGTGAGAGATTGAAAACTTTTTACTCTACTAACGCACATCTCCAAAAGGAAGTGTGGTTTCGGAAGTGAATTACCAAGATAGTTGGTCATGGTAGAAACGTCCAAAAGCAAGTCTGATCTTGACCGTCTTCTGTACAGATACTACATATCTTAGAATAAGGAATCCACCATCACCATCACCATCACCGATGCGCACTTCCCTTCAATATGTAACAACGTAAATTTTCAAACCAAAATTTTCATTTTTAAAACACATAAACTTTTATAATATTTCATAAAACCACAAGTGTCTCAAATGTCAACATAAATCCACAATAAAAGTCAAATCCCAGAATCCTCGACATAGTCTCGGGCAAGTGTGTACAATCATGTCGGTGCCTGCCCGCGGTCCTAAGAGGTACCTGAAACACATAACACATAACACGGTAAGCACGAAGCTTAGGGAGTTCCCCAAAATACCACAAAGATCACAATAGCCACTCGATGCTAACTCAATATGACTTTCCAGTCAATGTGTCTCAGTGGAGACCTTCCGTCCCACAGTTCGGGTGGACCCTCCGGTCCTAACTCAATAAGCTCGTAATAAAATACTTAGCATAAATCACAAAGACATAATGCAGGATATCACAATACTCAAGCAAGCACATAAGACTCCTCGGTCACACGAAAATACCACTCATGGTAAGTATAGTGAGAAGACTCACCTCGTAACAAGCAAGTAGTAATCTCGTACACGAATCTCGAACTAGCATCTGCCTAACACATAAGATAATAATCTATATGTAACGCTCTAAAAATTCCAACCAATTTAAACTTTTCAAAAACAACCCAATTTCATTAAGTTATTACAAAAAGATTTTCAATACATTTATTATCAGAGTATTCCCAGAACCATATCATAAAACATAAACATGATGAGCGGTACGATCACGCCTTTGCCTTGCCACGGTCTCCTGAAGTACCTGAAACGTTAAACCACAATTGTAAGCCTGAAAGCTTAGTGAGATACCCCCAAAATACCAACCACATATACCATACACATAACATGTCATATCATAACAGAACGGAACAACCATGCACTTCGGGTCTAAAGTGTGACTGGTCCGCCACACCGGGCCTACAGTCCACCTGGTCCACCCTCTGAGTCTAGCCATATACATCGAGTCTACAGTGTGATTGGTCCGCCCGCACCGGGCCTTCAATCCACCTAGTCCACTCTCTGAGTCTACAATATGACTGGTCCGCCCGCACCGGGCCTTCAGTCGGCCTGGTCCACTCTCCGAGCCTCGGCACGTCTGGTCCGCCCTCTTAGGGCCTATAGTGTATCCGGACCGCTCGCTGGGCCTTCGGGATAACTGGTCCGCCCTGGGTATGTTGGCCTACAACACAAAGCAGGACCCGCCTCAACCCAACCCCAGTCCAACAACCATGTGCACATAAACATAAAATCATATATCAATTCACAACTAATCAAACCGATCTTAGCAGATCATATACATAACACATCCCTACCAGGATTTTGACCTAACCGATCACTAGCATAACATCATCCTATAAAACAGGATACCGACCCTAACCAGGTCTCTAACATACACCATCCCAACTACCAGGATGCAAACATAACAAACAACTACCTGGATTTCCATCCGATAAAGGGCTGACCTTGGTGCCTTAGACCCTGTTGATATAGTGAGGATAACTTACCTGTAACTGCCGACTGATAAGATAAGACCAAGCTGCTCCGACCACCGACACGATCTCCACCACTAGCCAATACCAAATAACTGAACTTAATAAATACCAATAATTACCAAAATACCCCTGGAAGACAATTGGTCAACTCTTGGTCAAAGTCAAAGTCAAAGTCAAAATTCCTGACTGACTCTACTCGCCGAGTCAACCCGCTGACTCGTCGAGTCCCTATGTTCTAAAAACTCTTAGAACACGACTCAACTCGCCGAGTCACCCCAAGACTTGTCGAGTCCAACGATTATCGAGTTCCATCCTGCTCAACTCACCGAGTCATCCCTCGATTCACCGATTCACGACTTAACCAGAAAAGGTTAGGCTTCCACGACCAAACTCGCCGAGTCCAAGCATAGACTCGCCGAGTCCCAGGCGATCTTCAACAGACCCGCCGAGTTGTTCTTCCAACTCGCCGAGTCCATGCACATATTCATACAACTCATCGAGTTCACCCATGTGACTCGTCGAGTCTCTTCAGTTCTCATTCCAAACAGAGGCTTTTCAAGCCATGCATGGACTCCAATCCATAGATCCATTCCTCTACAACCTAACCCTCACATAAAGTTGCAAACTTTACGTGAGAGCAAGGAGATATAAGCCCAAAACACTTCTAAGGCTAGGGTTCAAGACAAAGGGCTTCACCAATGGCTCCTTGACAAGAGCTTTATGATCTTCTGGATCATCTCAAGTCCAGATCTGAGGTAGCAACCTCAGATCGAACCTCCAAACCCGAAATAACTCTAGAAATGCCCCAAAACTCAAGCAATAAAGGATCTAGACTCAAACCAGCTTAAGCAATAGATTATTACCTCAAATGAAACCCCTCACTGAAGTAGACCTCGGATCTATACCACTTCCTTGCTGTAATCCCTTAGTCTTCAAGTTCCCTTTTCAAGATTTCCTTTCCCAAAGCTCCAATTTCACTATCAATGGAGTTCCACTCGATTTCTAGGGTTTGTAGGCTCTCAAGGGTGGTAAGGAGGCTGAAGAAAGGATGTTATGTTCTTTATATAGGGCACAACCCCCGGGATTAGGGTTTTCTCTTTTCAGCACCAACTCGCCGAGTCCAGCCGCCGACTCGCCGAGTTGGTCACTTAACACTTGACCAGAACCGCAACTCGACTCGCCGAGTCGACCTTCCTTATTTACACTAAGAACCCTGAACTTGCACCTCTGAACTCGGGGTGTTACATTATAATTAACACTTAAATCACGACTCGAAATAAACTAGGTTATTTTCCCTTTCTAACTATTGGATTAGGAAAAAGACCATTTTACACCCCCTGGTCACCATGACTCCTAATTGACCAAACCCTAAAGTCAACAGAAGTGAAACTTGAGTCAACAGTCCATGTTGACCCAACTCGCCGAGTGCACCTATGTGACTCTCTAAGTCCCCATTGTTCCTCAGGACGTTGCGAAAACCCAACTTAACTCGTCGATTTGTCTTATCAACTCGCCGAGTCACCCTTGACCAGACTCGTCGGGGGAAACCCTAGCCAACTCGTCGACTCCCTTAAGTCAAATTCTCATTCAGACGTTTGAAGGCAGATCTACCACTCCAAACACTAGATCTAGCCTCCCAAGGTTCGAAAGTCACGTAAAGCTTCAATCTTTACGTTCATGCATGGCATATTTGCTCTATAATGCCACTATAAGCTCTAACTAAGGTGTTTATGCACAATAACTCTTTAATGGTTGAATAAAGTGATGGGTTTTAGCCATAAGAACTTTCCTATGTGCGCATGCAAAACCCTAATGCTTGGATCTAGGCTTTCTAATAAACATGCTTTGAATCCAAGACTTCTAATTTACTAAACAGGTTAAACAAGAACATTAAAACAGATCTAGAATCATACCTTTGAGTTCCTTGTTGATCTTGAGGTCTTGGAGCTTCTAGAGTCACAAATGTCACTCCTCTAATGGCTTACAAACACCAAAGCAAGGAGGATGATTTGGGAGAGAGGAGAGGGGAGGAATTCGACCAGAGTTCTCTTGCTTTTTCAGAAGTGTCGAATTCCCTATACCATGGGGTCTATTTATACTTGTAGATTCCTTAAGGATTACAGATAAGTCCCTATCAGATAATCTTCTCTTAAGGCTATCCAAATCCATTCCTAGATAACTCTAATGGACGATTTTAGCTATCCTAATCCTCTTAGAATTCGTCCATAGTATATCCAAATGGATTTACAGTTTAAAGCTTAACTATCAAACAATTGACAGTTTATACCCCTTTATTTAATTAATCTCTTTAAGTCACCAAATTAATTCTAATTAATTCTATGACTTATATTAATCAAATAACAAATATATTATTCATTATATTATTCCCATAATATATTAATAATATTTATTCTCTCTTAATAAATCATCCTATCAAGTTGCTATGGTGAAGGCAACCCAAAAGGACCATGCACAACCGAATATAGTTACAGCCTTAGACACTATTCCAACAGTCTCCCACTTGGATAAGTCTAGTAACTATACTAGTACAATTCGGTTTGCAATCATAGCTCTCAAAGACGCTGTCAACTCTGATCTAATCAATCTTGTCCTTTAGATAAGGGAACGTACAGTCCTCTGTTAGATATCATGCTGACAATCCTATGGAATGGTTAGTCAAGCATTTAGGTTTCTCGATCTCTGATTTATTTGACATAGAACTTAATCGAACACATCAATTTAGTTCTGACCGGGCCCGGCACATAAGTCAAATCAAATCATCGAGCGGCCGAGATATCGCTTTTACCTTCTTAGATAAAAGTTACAGATAAACTTCGACTTATATGCATTTACTTATTCATTTACCAACTATACACAGCAATACGTTTTATAACACCAAGTTACTGATGCGTTTTCGTATTATCAATGTACAATCAATTAACAAATAATAAACCATATATCTAGGTTTTAAGACTATATGATATTATCGTCTTGCGATCACCTTTTTTTATCTTATTCCATACGGTGATTCCAGCAAGCGCGGGTTTATTCCAATGCTCAAAACTAGTTCATAAGCACTCATGAACGTTGCAGCAGTCCTTTGCTATGTCTAACACCATTTAGACACTCTACACACCAATTCATGACAATCTTCTTTCATATCTACTCCCAACATATGAACGATTGTGGACCATTTGAATAATTCTATTATTCCTAATAATTTCAATTATTCTGGAAGTCAAAACATGCAAAGTGAAACAATAGCTAAACAATTAACATAAGATAGTATCATTACTCATAAATAAAACTCCTTTATTTAATCATCAAATGTCAATTACATTTATCTATTACACGTTTCTAATACTATCTAATCTATGCTAATATCATCCTTCAGCCCAATACTCCTAGCATGCTGCAAGTGCTTAACCCTACTCAGTCCCTTCGTAAGCGGATCTGCTGGGTTATCTTCTGATGATATCCTCTTAACTACGAGTTGTCCTTCTTCTACACGATGTCTGATGAAGTGATATTTTCTGTCGATATGTCTTGATCTACCATGATCCCTCGGTTCCTTGGTTAAGGCAACCGCACCTTCGTTATCACAGAAAATCTCCATTGGCTCCTTTATGGCAGGTACGACTCCAAGATCACCGATGAAGTTCTTTAGCCATATTGCCTCCTTCGACGCTTCGCTCGCTGCAATGTACTCTGATTCGCACGTTGAATCAGCTACGGTCTCTTGCTTGGAACTCTTCCAGGTCACTGCTCCTCCATTTAGGGTAAAGACCCAGCCCGACTGCGAACGGTATTTGTCCCTGTCGGTTTGAAAACTGGCGTCACTATACCCTCGCACCTTCAAGTCATCACTCCCTCCGAGGACTAAGAACCATTCCTTTGTCCTCCGAAGGTACTTAAGGATATTCTTCACCGCTATCCAATGGGCTTTGCCAGGATTCCCTTGATATCTGCTAACCATGCTCAAAGCGAAGGCTACATCAGGGCGAGTACAAGTCATAGCGTACATGATTGAGCCAACTGCGGAAGCGTATGGTACTCGGCTCATTTCTGCTATCTCAGCTTCGGTACTCGGACTTTGAGTCTTACTCAATTTGGCATTACTTTGTATCGGTAGTTCTCCCTTCTTTGAGTTTTCCATACTAAAACGTTTCAGTACCTTCTCCAAGTAAGTATCCTGACTAAGTCCAATTAGTCTCTTACTTCTTTCTCTTATTATCCTTATTCCCAAAATGTAAGAGGCCTCTCCGAGGTCCTTCATAGCGAAACACTTCCCGAGCCAGGACTTTACCTCCTGCAGAGTCGGGATGTCGTTTCCTATGAGTAATATGTCATCGACATATAGAACGAGGAAGCTTACTATACTCCCACTGGCTTTGACATATACACAAGATTCGTCTTCGCTTCGTACAAATCCAAACTCTTTGACTTTCTCATCGAAACAAAGATTCCATCTGCGAGATGCTTGCTTAAGTCCATAAATGGACTTCTCAAGCTTACACACTCTATCCGGATGCTTCGGATCCACAAACCCCTCTGGCTGATCCATGTAAACATCCTCAGCCAACTTTCCGTTAAGGAAAGCGGTCTTGACATCCATTTGCCAAATCTCATAATCATGAAATGCGGCAATTGCTAACATCACTCTAATAGATTTAATCTTCGCAACTGGTGAGAAGGTCTCATCATAGTCAACTCCGGGAGTTTGAGTAAAGCCCTTCGCGACCAATCGCGCTTTATATGTGTGTACGTTCCCATCCACGTCGGTCTTCTTCTTGAAGATCCATTTGCACCCAACGGTCTTACGTCCGGGCACGTAATCAACCAAATTCCAAACTTGGTTATCATACATGGATTGGATCTCGCTATCCATTGCCTCTTTCCACTTTACAGACTCCGGGCCTGCCATGGCTTCCTTGTAGCTATTAGGTTCATCAAGATTTACTAGTGTACCATCACTAATATACGTGTCCCCTTCGGTAGTAATATGAAAGCCATAGAACTGGGGATGAACTCTAACTCTATCGGAACGTCTAAGAGGTAAGGATTCGTCAATTGGTTCAACCGGAGTTTCCTCCTCGGGTTGAGCGCCAGCGGTAGAGGTTCCTTCATCCATCGACTCTTGAATCTCTTCAAGTTCGATTTGCCTCCCACTGTCTCCTTGGCTTATGAGTTCTCGCTCTCGGAAAACTCCTCTCCTCGCAACGAAGACAACATTGTCCTTCGGTCTATAGAAGAGATATCCAAAGGATGTCTGTGGGTAGCCGATGAAAATACATCGCTCACTTCGAGGTTCAAGCTTGTCGTGAGTATCTCGTCTTACGAAAACCTCGCAACCCCAAACCTTGATATGTGTCAACGAGGGAGCTTTCCCTGTCCACATCTCGTGAGGTGTTTTGGCAACCTTCTTAGTAGGGACTCGATTAAGGATATGGGCGGCAGTCTCTAAGGCATACCCCCAAAAAGAGATTGGTAGCGAAGCACGACTCATCATAGAGCGAACCATATCCAATAAGGTTCGATTACGCCTTTCTGCCACACCATTCAACTGCGGTGTCCTAGGAGGCGTCAATTGCGAAACTATTCCACACTCCTTGAGATAATCGTGGAATTCAAGACTTAGGTACTCTCCTCCTCGATCGGATCGAAGCATCTTGATTTTCCTGCCCAGTTGATTCTCCACTTCATTCTTGAACTCTTTGAACCTTTCAAAGGTGTCTGACTTTTGCTTGATTAAGTAGATATACCCATATCTACTATAGTCATCGGTAAAAGTCACATAGAAGCGGTTCCCATCCTTCGTGGTTGATCTAAATGGTCCACATACATCGGTATGTATTAGGTCCAATAGACCCTCGCCCCTTTCACAAGTACTTGTGAAGGGCGACTTAGTCATCTTTCCAAGCAAACAAGACTCGCATGTGTCATCTTCCCTAAGGTCGAATGACTCCAACACTCCATCCTTTTGGAGTTGGGCTATGCGTTTCTTGTTGACATGTCCAAGACGACAATGCCACAAGGAAGCTTTATCCATACTAGTGGAAGAATCAATATTCAAAACATCATTTCCAAAGTCATCAACAATCATAACAGTTTCATATATTCCATTACATGGTATAGCTTCAAAGTAAAAGACACCATTTAGATAAGCCAAAATAGAACCATTCTCATTATTAAAAGAAAATCTAAATCCTTGTCTAAACAAACCATGAAATGAAATGATGTTTCTTGCCATTTCTGGCGAATAGCAACAATTGTTCAAATCTAAAACTAAACTATTCCTAAGCACTAAGGAATACACTCCAATCTTGGTTACAGGCGACGATCTTCTGTTCCCCATGATTAGATTGATCCTTCCTTGCTCCACATCCCTACTTCTTCTTAGTACCTGCACATTAGAACAAATGTGATAACCACAACCGGTATCAAGAACCCAAGAAATAGCATGATTAGAATCGTTAGATTTGATTGTATATATACCTGCGAAAGATGGCTTGATCTTTCCTTCTTTGATTGCTTGCAGGTAATCCGGGCAGCTTCTCTTCCAATGTCCTATCTTGTGGCAGTGGTGACACTCTGCCTCCTTCGGGTTAGAGCAGGGCTTGGCGGGATCAACTTTGGTCCCACTAGAAGAGGCACCATCTCGGGCTTTCACCTTGCGATAGTTCTTCGATGAAGCTTTCCTCTTCTTTCCCTTCCCTTGTGCAATAGCCAAGACAGGAGCAGCGGGCGGATTGGGAGTGGGTGCAACAGACTTGTCCTTGAAGTTGCTCTCAGCAACCCTCAAGAGACCTTGGAGCTTGCTTAGGGTGACCTCTTCTTTGTTCATGTGGTAGGTCATCCTAAATTGATTGTACATCGGAGGCAAAGAGTGAAGCACCATGTCGATCGCCAAATCCTCACCGAAGTCAACATTTAACTTGCGAAGGCGGTCGACATACCTTTGCATCTTTTGCAAGTGCACGGTAAGAGATTCTCCATGACCCATCTTCGCGGAAATCATGTTAGTGAAAATCTCGTACCTCTCTTGTCTCGCGTTTTGGTGGTACCTCTCCAATAAGTCTTGATGCATCTCGTACGGGTACATGTCCTCGTAGGACTTTTGGAATTCGGAGTTCATGGTGGCGATCATGATGCAATGTACCTTCGTTGCATCTCGCTCATGAGTTTCAAAGGCGGTGATTTCGGCGGGAGTAGCAATTTCGGGGTTGATTTTCTCGAGCTTCTCATCGAGGACATACTCCTTATCCTCATAGCGAGCAATGGTGCGAATGTATCTTATCCATTCGCTAAAGTTCGTTCCATCGAAGGTGACCTTTTGGCAAAGGCTCATCAATGTGAAAGAACTAGCAGCAGCGTTGTTTGCGTTCGACATCTACAATTAGAAAAGGACAAAGATAGATTAGAATAAGAATCCCTAATTATCACCCAATAAGAAAATTAGGGCTAGGATCCAACAATAACATTTACATACCAGAAAAGGGATGCCGTAATCTAATATGCAAATAAATTGAAGGTAAGTGAATGACGATTCACTAATTCTCCATCACGTAACTTAAACTATTAGTCCTAAGTGTTTTTGAGAATTCCTAGGTTCGGATGAGATTCATTGAAACTATTCAATGGCATGTTTAAATCTCGATATGCCCCTCTTGTTTGTGACTGGGATGCCGAGGATCACAAAGCGGGTGTGAATTACCATGCAAATTCACATGGCGCCTTCATTGTAACAATCACCTATTCAATGTGCCGGTAAACCACACACGCTCCATTGAACTATGATAAACAACGAATCACCCTTTGCCACCTTCGCTTAGAACCAATTAGTGTGCCGGTAAACCACACACGCTCCACCAACATCTTAGCAAGGTGCAAAGTGTAATTTCATGGGATTGCATCAATTCACTTTTCCTAAAGTAACTAGGATTGGGAAATTTTAAGATATGTGTAGTTACTTTGTATTTCTTATTATACTTTTAATGAGAGGATGAGGTTGCCCTATCCTACCCGTTCGGCTAACGACCCTCCACCAATCAAGCAAGCGGTGGGTGTGAGTGTACACCCATTAAGCGCCATTTTATAGGCCGCAACCTTATACCCACCTTATAGATCGGCTTCGTGAATGAGGCCTACTAACGGTAAGACTAGCATTTAGTCATACATATATATATTATTCTAGTAATATCATATTTGTATAGTGTTGTATTTTAAAACTTTTAAAATCTAGGGTTTGAAATTTAAGTTGTCTAAATTAAAGTTTTTAATCACAAAAGTAAATTTCAAAACATGAGGGTAGGTTTTAAACATTTAAAACATGGAGGATCAAATAACAAATAATTCCAATTAACAATTAATATCCTAATTATCTATATTTGATTTATTCAAGATTTCTTTTAAGATAATTACCAAAATAATTAAAATAATTAATTAATTATCATATAAGGAAATTAAATATTTAATTAGTTGATAATTACCCTTAACTAGATCAAGATAATAGTTATATTTATCAGAAAAACGAATTAATGTTGATCTAATTAGTTTATGGTAAGTTAAGATAAGATAAACACAAAGAAATCCCGAATCTGGCCATTCCTGACGCCTGGACTCGCCGAGTGCACAAATGGACTCGCCGAGTCAGGCCTACTCGCCGAGTCCACTTTGAGACTCGCCGAGTCCATGACTCAGAAACCAAAAAATCGAATTTTGCAGGTTTGTTTCAGTTAATCAAGCAACAATTTAAAGAAAACCAAGCTAGGCTCTGATACCACTGATGGGTTTTAGCCATAAGAACTTTCCTATGTGCGCATGCAAAACCCTAATGCTTGGATCTAGGCTTTCTAATAAACATGCTTTGAATCCAAGACTTCTAATTTACTAAACAGGTTAAACAAGAACATTAAAACAGATCTAGAATCATACCTTTGAGTTCCTTGTTGATCTTGAGGTCTTGGAGCTTCTAGAGTCACAAATGTCACTCCTCTAATGGCTTACAAACACCAAAGCAAGGAGGATGATTTGGGAGAGAGGAGAGGGGAGGAATTCGACCAGAGTTCTCTTGCTTTTTCAGAAGTGTCGAATTCCCTATACCATGGGGTCTATTTATACTTGTAGATTCCTTAAGGATTACAGATAAGTCCCTATCAGATAATCTTCTCTTAAGGCTATCCAAATCCATTCCTAGATAACTCTAATGGACGATTTTAGCTATCCTAATCCTCTTAGAATTCGTCCATAGTATATCCAAATGGATTTACAGTTTAAAGCTTAACTATCAAACAATTGACAGTTTATACCCCTTTATTTAATTAATCTCTTTAAGTCACCAAATTAATTCTAATTAATTCTATGACTTATATTAATCAAATAACAAATATATTATTCATTATATTATTCCCATAATATATTAATAATATTTATTCTCTCTTAATAAATCATCCTATCAAGTTGCTATGGTGAAGGCAACCCAAAAGGTCCATGCACAACCGAATATAGTTACAGCCTTAGACACTATTCCAACATAAAGCTGGGACCTTTGGACTCTATGGACCTTACAAGGTCCATATTTGATGTCTCAATGCGTGGCAAGCACAAGTCACACCAAATTCTCAAGGAAATATGGAAAAACCCCCAAAAGTTCCTCTTAAACAAGATCTAAACAAGATAATGAGCAAGGTGATGAATTTTACCTTCCAATAGAAGCTCTAAGTGAATGAATACTGGATTTCACAACCTTTCCTCATTCCTTGCTTGAACCTCACTTCTTTTTCTTCCAATGATTCACCAAAACACTCAAAATTTAAACACTCTCTCTTAGCACAATGGCCGATTAGGGTTTCACACAGGGGAGTTGGGTAGCTGGTAAGGCGAAAATAAGGACATAAGTTCCTTTAAATAGGTCTTAAACCCAGGGATTTAGGGTTTCCTCACACAGTCAACTCCGCGAGTCAGCTCTCTGACTCGTCGAGTCGATCATTAAACCCACGTGACCAAATCGAACTCTACTCGACAAGTTAAACTCACAACTCGTCGAGTCACTCATGAAATCCCAATAATAAACAAGAAAATGAAATACCTGGGAGTCGGGATGTTACACAATAAATCCAAATTACATTCTTGTCATAGTTGCTCACCTATGAGATCGGCAAACAAACGAATCGAGCATCAGAGCTTATAAATATGCTATCTGCTTTCTAAAGGACTATATCAATGAATTCTATCGACCCGATGTGGAGTTCACTCATCTTTTTGGAACGGAAAACTTTTTGGCCAAGATCACTACCGAACTAACTGAAGCCTAGATCTTAGCTGAAGGTCCAATTGAAGAACCTGAACTTGGCTATGTCTATCTCAAGAAGAAGTCAACTCAAAAAGAATTTTTTCAGAGTTATAGACAAACACCTAGTTCCCACCAATATTCTTCGAAATTTCATTTCAAATGCTTCCAAGAGTGATTCCTCCGAGCACATCAAGAAAAAATTCATTGAGCATCTCCAATGACACATCGAAGTCCGAAGCTAGTTCCAGAGTGCCTACTTGTTTGTTTTTGATGAAACTAAGTGATAAATGAAGTGATTGCTAAGGTCACTTAGGGGGAGATTGATAGAACATGAAAAGTAATCCTTATGCAATCCGAAGTGGAGAAAGTATGAGATGATGAATTCCAAAATGCAGACTTGTTTGAAGAAGAAGAGCAGTCCAAGATGCATCTTAGTAATAGAATGTTTCTAAGTCTGTAATGTACATGTATTGTTCCAAGTGCTATTTTTTTGTGTTCCCATTGCTTGATAGCATAATACATGAGACAATATCAACAGAAGTTGCTGTGTCAGTCTGTTGATCTTCAAATGTCTGATAGTCCACACTTACTTTTTATTTTTTCTTTTAGTTACTCCTTGGCTATTTAAGGAGTATTCATCTTTGTATTAATAATATGGAACATACTCCTTGTTCACACCAATCAAGAATATTTAGTCAATCATTCTCTCTTACATTCTTATTGTTCTTGTATTTCTTTACGTTGTTCATACTTAATCTTTTTATACTTTTGAGCACTTTGTTGAATCTCTTAATTCTGAGACAAGACTAGTTTACCAGACTTGACTGGATTCTTATTATTAGCAGACATTGATCTTAAGTTAATTCAAGGTTTTTGTTCTCAAACCTTGTTCGTGCACCATTTTTAGCATTCACAAGCACCATTTGCGTGACATTAAGCTATGGTTTATCTAACTTCATGAGACAGGCGAATCTTTTCACTATACTATGTAGGTTGCTAGATTGTCTCTATGACTCTTGTATGAAAGACTGTGGTTGGATCACAATACTTGTATGAAAGACTATGGTTGGATCATAGAATTTGTTTGTCTTTGTGACTTGCATGCAAGACCATGGTTGGATCATCGCAAAAAGGTTACGACAGGGTTGTAATCTAGGAGTGACCGTAAGATTGTGGTTGGATCATAGTGTTCATATCGGGTTGGGCCCACTCATATATATATATATATATATATATATATATATATATATATATATATATATATATATATATATATATATCTACGATATGTAGTATTTTGGGGAACTCACTAAGCTTTGTGCTTACAGTTTTGTGATTTAAACATTTCAGGTACTTCCAGTTCCAAAGTGAAGGGCCCGACTTGACTGCACAACATCCCTGATGATTTTCCGCACTGATTACTATCATTTCACTCTGATGTTTGAGATACATTTTTATCATGATTAATTTTGGAACAATTGTTTTATGGCTTTGATGGTTAGAAAATGAAAAAAATTTATTTGTATTTTTGAGGTTTTACATGGGCGAGACCCGTAATGTATGTTTGGGCGGGGCCCGTTATGTGAGTTAGGTTAGGCCCATTGCCTATGATATATGTATGCGGTTAGGAATTTTGGTTGTTCGACGCTAGAGTCAAGAATTGTATGTATGGTGAAATATGTTGTATACTAAGAAACTCACTAAGCTTTATGCTTATAGTTATGGATTAAGCATTTTGCAAGTCGTTCGTGAGAAGAGATCGACGAGACTGTACACACGCATCAATAATATTTATTTCCGTGATTTTATTAACTTGACACTAATAATGTATAGTTTCAGTCATTCAAATGTTATTCATTGGTTTTTGAAATAAAGACTTTAAATTGGTTAATCTATTTTAAAATGAAAAATCTCCTTGTAATTTTTGGATGTTACACAAACCTTTAACCGAAATACTCGGTGTTTTAAAAATGCAACAACTTATTTATCGAGACTTTATTATTGGACATGTTGTTTAGTTTTTAAACTAGATCTCTTTAATTTGTTTGAAATTAAACAAGTTTAAAATGAGAGATGAAAAGTTTGAACACGTGGTCATACCAATGAAATCTAAGTTTATAAAAATTTCAAAATGTCTCCCGACTTCCGTTATAACTTGTGTTGTTGCTTTAAACCCAACTGTAAATATTGGCAGGGTTCAAACTTTAATTCACAACATTTCTACGATTTAAGTTTATTAGATGAAGACCACGATTTTATAACATAAGAAATAGTTAAATTTAACAATGATTTTCAAACTACATTTCAAGTATATTTACAAAATTATAGTTCAATAACCTCTCATGAAATGATGCTAAATACAGAGAATCAAGATCAACTTCTCACCATAATAGCGAAACAATTCGACTATATAATACTTTAAGAAATGAAAATATCAAACGAGCTTGGACCAACACCTCTAGTAGTGAGCTCTGAAAGTACATTGGATCCAAGTTTTTTGCAACATATAAGTCTACAAGAGTTTGAAAATTTGGATATATTGGCTTGGTGGAAAGAAAATGAAATTTCCGATTCTAGACGCTATCACTCATAATCTACTAACCGTCCAAGCTTTAATGACAACTTCGTTTTTTTTTTTGTTTTTTGTTTTTTTTCCTATTAGTGACATGGGTGTATCTCAAAGATGAACAAAACTCACCATTTTGTTGGTGAAAGTGTTAATTTGCTTGAAAGATTACTTGGACGGCATGAAACATATCGAAAATGTTTCACCACCTGAAGGCAGAATTGCAAGGTTGTAACAAGAAATAATCATGAGATTATCGGTACCATTTATCTTACATGAGCCTGTCTATAAAGTAGAATCATGCAACCTGGTGGAGGAAGACTATGTCAATGCCTATTTTCGATTAAGAATGTTATGTTCCATATTTTTATGTTTCAATATGTACTTCCTTCCTGATTTTATGTATTTTCGAACACCCAAAACATAAAAAATAAAATCTATAAAGTTATGATTTTTATGTTTCTGCCGTTCTTTTTGCTAGACCGGTTTTGTACGATCCAGTTTCAATTGGTCCCAACCACTTTGCATAGTTAAACTGGTTTTCAAACCGATCCGGTGTACAAAAGAAAAAACCGGTGTTTTTACCTCTATTGGCAACTTCTTCTTTTTTGTACATAATAAAGCAACTAACTTGCTTTAACTGTTTAAATTACACCAATATTACCGGCTAATACATGTTTTAACCGGTAACTCAAAGGTAAAATGACTTAAGAGGGTAATTACCTCTTATCCGTGTTCACATATTGACAACTTCTTATCTTTTGTACATAAGAAAGCAACTAACTTGTTTTAACTGTGTAACATCTCAAAAATCATGACCCAAAATTTCATTTTTAATTTAATACTAAAACCATAATTGTCAAACCATTAATTTAATACTTCGGCATCAGGCCTCGCCTAGCATCGAGCCCAGCTCGGTATACATATATGTCTCTCTTAGGCCCTGCCTGTCTCCGGGCCCCGCCTGCTAAAAACATACAATCATATAACATGCTAACACATAAAGAAACATACTTTACTGTATCCCTGTCCTAAGAAACATACTCTGCTAATAATGAGATACGGAACATCGTCCGTACTCAACTAGTGATGAG